>NW_015172052.1:400923-401065 GCF_001447785.1 Gekko japonicus | reverse complement strand
AGTAGATATAAATCACCTGCCTACCATTTTTCTTCTCACCTGGACACAGAGAGTACTCCGTCTATCTTTCTGTGTTACACCTCTGAGGATGCCAGTCACAGCTACTGGCGAAACATCAGGTGCTACAGGGCCAAGACCACGG
>NW_015172052.1:373565-398259 GCF_001447785.1 Gekko japonicus | reverse complement strand
TTCCAGAGGATCCGGTGTATGCCCGGAACTACGGCCGGGGCCCTCGATGGATCCCAGCCAGAGTCGTACGGGTCAAGGGCCCCCGTTCGTACGAGGTCTCCAGCGAGGATGGCCAGATCTGAGGACCCGGAGCCCTCCACCTCAGCTCCACTTCCAGAACCAGACCCACAGCTGCCATGCCGTGAGGAGCCCGAGACCCCGCACCCCGCGGTGCCAGCTAGCCCCGCTTCCTCTGAACCCTCACCGGCCTCGGCCCCTTCAGCCCCAAGGGCCCCCGAGACCGAACCCATAGCCACCCCGGAACCTCGCCTCTCGACGCGCCCCAGGAAGCCACCAGCCCACCTGAAGGACTTCGTCTGCGGGTGCTTTCTGAACCAAGGGGGGAGGGGTGTAATGTATTCAGCCTGACATGCCCGGACTTGCCCGGGCTGGCCAGGCACAACTCAGGCATAGCTTTAGTCGAAAGACAAAGGATCCGAAGGATCCTAGCCGGCCCAATCAAAAGTCTCGACGCGCCCCAGGAAGCCACCAGCCCACCTGAAGGACTTCGTCTGCGGGTGCTTTCTGAACCAAGGGGGGAGGGGTGTAATGTATTCAGCCTGACATGCCCGGACTTGCCCGGGCTGGCCAGGCACAACTCAGGCATAGCTTCAGTCGAAAGACAAAGGATCCGAAGGATCCTAGCCGGCCCAATCAAAAGGGCCAGCTTCTCAGCCGGGAGACCAATGGTCGCCCGGTTACTGTAAATAGCCTATCGGGAGTAGGGTGTGTGTGTAAGTGTACTTGGTGGCGGGTTTTCTTTTTTTTTATTATGCAATCTATTCCGTAATTATTATCAGGTATCTAAACCACCGTACAAATCACAAAACACACTCCAATACAAAACACACAAATATCAAAGTGTAAACCAAACTGTCTGTGCTCAAAGCCTCCCCGAACAACACAGCTCAAAGCAGCCCAACACAGTCCTTCCTGGATCCAGTCAAAAAATGCTGCATTAAGCTGAATGTAAACATAGATTGCAAGGTCTGCAGTGGGAAACACTCTTCAAAACAGACTGAATAAGGAGAGAAGAAAAAACATTTTGGACTGTCGCGATAGCTTGATAAAGGACTGAACCCAGGTGGGGAGCTGGCCCGTTGGGGCCACGGGAGCCATGACATTTGATCAGATATTTGGAATAATTTACCTCTGCATCAAAGAAGAACTGCTTCAAGCTACCTGGAGCTGAACCACTCAGAGAAACCCTGAACACAGACAGCCCGGTTGACAAGGACACTTTAAATATTTGCACATCCCGTACCGGAATGCGCCCTGTAACCCCTACCACAATATAAATGCCTGATAATAATAATTATTTTTTTTGAGAATGATAAGCTATTGGGGTTGGAGGGACATGACTGTAGGTTTGGTTGGCATGCATATTTATGGTATGATAAGATAAAAATGGATAGCTTTTTAAAACTTCACTTGGTAAGAAAAGCATTGTTTGTGGTATGGACAAGATATAAAAAATATTTTAGGGATGTAAGACCATTGTGGATTGTACCAGTAGAAGTATTAACATCGTACTCAAGACAGCGAGACAAGGATTGGTTGCCATACAGAGACTTAATTAAAAAAGAGGGAACAGAATGGGTAATGAAAAAGCAGAATGAAATTCAGTATGAATATGAATGGTTGAAATATATGCAGATTTATGATCTCTTCAGATCGGATAAAAAAAATTATGGTTTTAGAGAAGAAAAAAATGAATTGGAAAATATTTGGGGAAGTGGAGAGGGGAAAAAAATCTCTAAAATGTATAAGCTGTTGTTGAAATGGTATACTGAAGATGAAATTGTTAAAGAGCAAATGTTAAAGTGGGCAATAAATATGAATAGGGAAGTGACTATTGAAACTTGGGAATATTTGTGGAAAAACTCTATTAAGATATCGACTTGTACCAATGTCAGAGAGAACTGTTTTAAAATGATGTATAGGTGGTACATGACTCCGAAGAAAATTGCAAATATGAATCAGAATATGTCAAACAAATGTTGGAAATGTAAGAGTCATGAGGGCTCATTTTAGCATATGTGGTGGACTTGTGAAAAAGCTGCAGACTTTTGGACAAAAGTCCACAATGAAATGCAAAAAATATTGAAATGCTCTTTTAAAAAAGCACCCGAAATTCTGCTTTTGGGTCTTAAAATAGAAGAAGTGAACACGACTAAAAAGACTTTACTTTGGTACTTAATAACAACAGCGAGAATGTTGTATGCACAATTTTGGAAAACAGAGAAAGTACCAGAGATTGAAGATTGGATACAAAAAGTTCTGTTCATGGCTGAAATGGACAAAATCACAAAAAAGTTGAACGGCAAAGAAGACAACGTATTTTTTGAAGAATGGAATGACTTTAAAATTTATCTGGAAAAGAACTGGGATGTGAAACAAAATTTAATATGTTTAGATCAATATTAGGCTAAATGATGTTATCTTAAAACTGTAATGATAAGAAAAATGATATAATCGATGATATACAATAATGTGGAGGGTAAGGGGGAAGCATTGCGGGAAGCCACAGGAGGGAGGGGAGGAAATGGATATAGGTGAATAATGGAAAATTGGAAATGGTTAACTGTAAAACTCTTATGGAAAATAATAAAAATTTGTTTACCAACTTGGTGGCGGGTTTTCTGAACGTATATAACCCAGCCTGCGAGCTGGTCCCTCGTCTTTGTCCTGAACTAAATAAAGGTATGCTTAGCTGAAAACACTCTCCGTCTGCATACTTTTCAGTGTTCCTCTCACTGTTGACTGTCAATGGTTTTTTTCCTGCCCTCCCTCCCCGCTGCTTCTGTGCCTTTCCGTCCTCCTTCTTCTGGGCTTGGGGGTAGCCACTGGGAGGGGATTAGCAGTGAGGCAGCTTCAACTCCACCGAGGAAGGTGAGAAAAACCCTCCCTTTCTTTCAGGTGGAAGTAGACGCTGGCTTGAAATGCCTCTGGTGCCCATGTTTTTTTTCCCTCCTCTGTGCTTAGCGTTCTTGCTGGCATTCTTAGCTATTGCTTGGAGCCTGAAACTTGCAGTCAGTGGGTTTCAGGTGGGGCTGCTGTGAGCTGCCTCTCTCTTGCCCTTGCCTTTCATTGAGGCCAGCCATGCAATGGCAACTGCCTCAGCGACAAGGCTAAGAGGGGCTTAAAGGTCATCTAATCCAGCCCTGGCTCACCCACTTCAATCCTGTGAGGAGGAGCCCTTGATTCCTGTTGTAGAGAAACCCTGCCTGCCCTGAGGCCCCTTTGGCCTGCTGGGTGATGATGCTCCAAAAATTTGCCCAGTCTGAAGTCAACACATTATTTCACTTGGAGAGATCTCCCTCTCCGGTTTAAACAGATGACGAAAAAAAAGAAAGAAACCTAACAGCACAGCTTGCAGTCTTTATTAGTGGAAAGGAGCAAGAGTCCAGTAGCACCTTAATGACTAACAACATTTGTGAAAGAGTTATGACCTTTCGTGATCCACTGCTCATTTCTTCAGATACAGCTAGAATGTGAGTCCATTAGTCTTTATATCTTGGAAGGTGGAGTGATTTCAGAGGCATTGGTAATGAGACATGAAACTTTGGTCTCAATTCATTCCTGCAAAGTTTATAACTCCGGTACCTTGTGTTACATTGTATGGCACACATGGCCCAGCCTGACACAGTAACATTTATGTCAGATCTGGCCCTCATAACAAATGAGTCTGACACCCCTGTCTTAGACCATGGCATTGTAATGAACTGGGTTCTCCTAATTTTCTGAGCCCCATATACATGTACCTTTACCCTATTCCAGAGTCTGGGATTATACTATGTTAGGCTGAAGATGAAGGTATTTCATGATTCAATGCACTGTCACCCATATACACACAAAACCAACCAACATATCAGAGAGACTGTCATATGCCCTCCCCTGAAGTGCTGTTTTTTTGTTTGGGTTTTCATCTGTCCAGTAAAAAACAGAAACAAAATTGGCCTAGTCTGTTCTTCATGATTAATGTAGTATGTTTTTATCACCTCCTTTCTGCCCAGCAACAAGGGCACACAAGGCAGTTCACACACACACACACACACACACACACACAGTCCTTTAACTTCATTTTGTGCGTGTGTGCGATGGGAGCTTGCATGAGTACATTTTGCTCTTTTGGTCACTCACAAGCACATGCATCACCCTGCATTTCATTCCTCCTGTATTTCAGTATAACTAGGATTATTTTCTAAAATTCATTCTAGAATCGGAACATATGCAATTTAAATACAATCTTATTTTCATCTTTCCCCCTCCTGTGTCTGCCAAGTACATATAGGTGTCAGGTCATTCCATAGCTTTGGCATTGTAACCAAGGGAGCCGGGCCTTGGGTGGTGGAAGATAGAATCCTCTCAGGTGGGAGGGAGGATCACAAGCAAGAGCTAACTGGAGGAATGCAACTAGTGGTGCTGGTGGAAAGTGCGGTCAAGTCGCAGCTGACCTATTGTGACCCCTTAGGGTTTTCAAGGCAAGAGACATTCAGAGGTGGTTTGCCATTGCCTGCCTCTACGTAGCAACCCTGGACTTCCTTCATGGTCTCCTATGCTACCCAGGGCTGACCCTGCTTAGCTTCTGAGATCTGATGAGATGGGGCTAGCCTGGGCCATCCAGGTCAGGGTGCAACTAGTACACCAGATGATTTTTTAATTTAAAAATTAAATCCAAGAGAATGATATATAGGTTCACACATTATCAGAGAATTTTGTATTCCTGCATTCAGTAAAAAGAACCCAAATGTGATGAATGTTCCTATGAAAGAAACATTAGTCTAAACTGCAACTACAGTGGCATCTAACACCTTTAAGACTATGGTATGTCTATGGAATTGTCATTATGGGAATGCAGAATGGCCTTCTTCATTGACTATACCTGGGATTAGGTACAACTATTGAGTAACTATGGGAATCACCAATGGATCCTAAGGTAGTATTGTTAAGGGTTTTTTATGCTTATTCTAATGATGATAACAAGAATGTGTATTTGCTACAGCATAGAAATCACAATTTTCACTGGTGGTGATGACTGGTATAAAGAGATCAGTAATGCAGATTTATTTATTTATTTTACTAAATAGACTTATTCTAAGAGGGAGGTAACAGACCTCAAATCAAATATATTTGTGAAGTCTACCAATTAGTATAGGAGATACGGCCCCTAATAAAGGATGCATTCTTATTTATCAAGTGCATAAAAACAATGCATAGGATACGAATGGGGACAAGACTATCATTTCCCCCCAAGTAAGAATGCCCCAGTTCAAGCTCACCAAATTCAAAATGATTGGGGTTTGTACAGTCAAACTGGGGGAGGAAAAACAATGAAAGATCTGCAGACTGCTATGGTTAAGAGTTAAGGGAATGTTCTTCCCTTAAACTTTTGAACTTGACATTCTGTACATCTTTGCCCCTTGGTTCAGTCTGGCATTAGAGGTCTGTGACTCAGCCTTGGGGAGAAGCTTAGTGTTGGCTCTCTTTGTTTGGTTTTCTGTGAGAGAAAACAGGCATTGCTAGTAAAACAGCCCTTAAGTCTCTCCAGAGAAAGCTCTTTAGTTTATTTAGATTAGACACAATTTTGATAATAGTTCAATATGTTCCTTACTCACACACACACTATTTAGTATTTGTATTAAATTATCTCTCTCTTTATCATCTGTCTATCATTTATCTATCATCTATCCCTTTCCTTTCCTTTCCTTTCCTTTCCTTTCCTTTCCTTTCCTTTCCTTTCCTTTCCTTTCCTTTCCTTTCCTTTCCTTTCCTTTCCTTTCCTTTCCTTTCCATGGATAGGAGAATTTCCAGACCAGCTGCATCAAAGCTGTTGCATGCTTGCTTAATTTGTTCCTCTGGTTTGACTTTTTTTCAAGCCATCAGTGCTGCTGACATTGCAAATTTCCTCATCAAAAATGCAAGTTGTAGTTATGATGAAAAACTCATTGAAATGGATGCTAAGTCACTGTTGCATGAACAGAAAATCCTTCCCATTGCCTGTCAAGCTGCAACCTCTCATCTTCTGACCCCCGCCCCCCAAAAAAAAACACTTGGCGGGTCGGGGGGGGGGTCTGCAGAAGATTGGACAATGTTGACAGGATCTGTTTGCTGAACAAATCTCCAGTCATGGTTTTGTGGATCCAATCCAGTGGTTTGTGTCACAACAGCTATTCTACTGAACATGACTTGACTCCCGTCTTCACCTAAGCCTTGAATTATAAGGGAAAGGCAGGATAGAAATATATTTAAAATAAATAAATGCATCAATGTGGTCCCTAACCCTTATGGCTGTGATCCACATGGGTCCCACAATTTATAGTGCAAACTTCCCAATGGCCCAGTTGCCCACCTTTCCCCAAGTTCATCAGAGCTTAGAAGCTAAGCAGGATCAGCCATGGTTAGTATTTGGATGAGAGAACACCAAGGGTGGCTGGAGTTGCTGCACAGAGGAAGGCAATGGCAAACTACCTCTGCTCATCTCTCGCCTGGAATGCCCTATGGAGGGGGTTGCCATGAGTCAGCTGCGATTCAACAGCATGTTCTTCTCTTCTTCAGTGGTCAAAGGGGACTTCATTGTCCCCCTTTTAGCCAGCAGAATGCTGGTAGAATACAACCCACACTTTTATATTTGTAAGTGTTCTATGCATACAGGCATAAGCCTTCTAAGCGGTACAGCTTTCATTATCAATACAATATGTGTGGGTCTGTGGGACAGCCTTGAAGTGGTTTGTCTCATTTCTCCAAGGTCAAGGACAGAGGGTGGTGCTAGGAGAGAGGGTCTCACCATGACACCATTTGGTGTGTGGTGTTCCCCAAGGGGCAATCCTCTCCTCAATGTTACTTAGCATCTGTATGCACCCCCTCATCCAGCTGGTACAGAGTTTCGGGCTGAGTTGTCACCAATATGCAGATGACACCCAGCTATAACTGTTGATGGGTGGCTGGCCAAATACCACCCCAGATATTTTGGTCAAGGGTTTGGAGGCTGTGGTTGGTTGGTTGAAACAGAGCTGGCTGAAATTAAATCCATCTAAGACATGGTTTTGTGGCTGGGCTGGGGAAATTCAGGATTAGGGTACCTTTAACACTAATGCCAGCCACCAGAAGTCTGGATGTGATTCTGGATGCTTCCCTTTCAGTGGAGGCCCAGGTCACAAATGTGGCCAGACTGGCATTTTTCCATCTGCATCAGATTAGGCAACTGGTCCCTTTCCTGTCTCACCTTGCCTTAGCCACAGTGAACCATGCAATGGTCACCTCCAGACTAGATTACTGTAACTAGCTCTATGCAGGACTACCCTTGAGACTGACCTGGAAACTGCAATTGGTCCAGAATGCAGCAGCAAGTATTTTCATGGGAACCTCTTTTAGAGCCCACATTCAACCACTGTTCTGCCAGCAGCATTGGCTTCAAGTCAAATACTGGATCAGGTTCAAGATTTTGGTATTAACCTTTAAAGCCCTCTATGTCCTGGGACCAGCATACCTTCAGGACCACCTCTCCTGGTACACCCCCAAAGAGCTTTAGGCTCAATGGATAACAACCTACTGGTGATCCCTGGCCTGAAAAGCATCCGGCTGTCCTCAACCGGAACCAGGGTTTTTTCAGCCCTGGCTCTGAGCTAATGGAACACTCTGCTGAGTGAGTTCCAGGCCCTGCGGGATTTGATGCAATTCCGCAGGGCCTGCAAGACAGAGATGTTCCACCAGGCTTATGTCTGAGGGCAGCAATGGCTTCCGTTCTAGACCGACCTCTCTCCTCCCCCTCCCATTCTGTGTCTATTTCCTCATTTGATTAATTGTAGGATATTTACTCCCCCCCCTCCCGATAAGGGGCACTAGGTTGTACTTTTCTTCTCATGTGCCATCTTGCTAGTTGTTAGTATTATTGTAAGAATTGTTTTTAAGAGTCTAATTTTATAGATATTGTTTTATGAATACTGTCGTTATGTGCTCTGAGCCCTGTTGTATAGGGGAGAGTAGGCTATACATCTAATATATAAATAAATATGAAAGACAACACTTGTGAATAAAAACTATTATATAAAAAGGAGTGATGAGGGCCTATGTGAGGCAGTGGTTAGGGTTACCTCACCTCCTCCTCTGCCCTCAGGCCAGTCCCTTCTCCTGTCACCATTGTGGGGGCCCTGGCCATACTCTTCCCCACCTTGGGGCTGGCCCATGATCTCAGAAATGGTTGAGGGAGGCAGTTCCTTCACTGGCACTCTTCTCCAACCTGCTGGAGCTTCTTCCCTTCTCTCTGGCTGTCTTGGAGCCTCCAGCCATCTCCTCCCTGGCCTGTTGGGCTGGCTCCCTTTTATAGCCTGGCTCCCCTATCATCTCCCCCTTGCTCCTCCCCTTGCCCATCCTCTGGATTGCCCCGCCCACAGATATAAGTCCCAACACACAGCATTGGGCCAGGGTAGATCTGCTATGGGTTGCATGCTCCTTGCCGCTGCCCCTCCTCTGCCAGGGGAGCAGGGCAGCCTGGATCCCACCGCCCAGTCCCAATGGCTCTCACAGTGGGGGTCTTGCTTACCCACCTGTGTTACCTCCTCCTCTTTGGTCCCAGGGCCTGCCTGGGGAAGTCAAGGAATGCTTTGTGGCTGGTGTCTGCAATGCCACCATTGATCTTCCCCACACCAAGGTGGGCAGCCTGGAGGCTTGCTTGGGCGGCTGGTTGTTGGGGCACTTCCTATCCTGGGAGCTCGGGGAGGGTCACAGCAAGGCCCAGCCAGGGCTGGTCAGGACAAGGATGTTGGACTAATATCTGGAAAATTCATTTTCGAATCTGCCATGGAAGCTTACTAGTTGACCTTGGGCCAGTCATCCTCCCTCAATGCAACTTACCTCACGAGGCTATTGGAGGAGAGGGGAATGATATGCATGGAGGAAGGGCGTGATACATGATGTAAATAAATGAAGGGTGAATTCGCCTCAGAATCAGACTTAGCTAAACCAATCAGTTTACCAAATTCATTGCCAAATAGTTTGGCTGGATCATGGCCTGATTCCAAATGCTTGGAAACTACATAGAAACAAATGGAGGGGGGATATCATCAAAAGTGCCATGGGACTCCTCACTCACTTACTCACTCACTCACTCACACACATACATTTCTCTTGTTGCTTTGGGTGCAGTCAAACCTTCCTCACTCACTCACTCACACACACACATACATTTTTCTTGTTGCTTTGGGTGCAGTCAAACCTTTATCTGATACACCCTGGAAATGAGGGGGAGAGAAAGGCAGGAATGAGATAGAAGAAGACTTATTTTCCACCTCAGGATGCCTGGCTGGTCTGCATGCTGCCTACCTCTTCCTTGTCATCATCCAGCAGCAGCAACGGGTAGTTGGGGAGAAGGACTGAAGGGAGGAAGACAGCAGGTGGAACCCTTCTCTGGTTCTGGTGCTCTGAGACAGATAATTCAGGGGGTGAATTATCACCCTGCACTGCTGGAAATCAGGATGAGCTGCTGAAGCGTGTGCTCCTGGTCAAGAGAGTATGAACGCTGGCGACTGGGAAGGTGAATAATAATGGTTGTTTTCCTGGCTTGTAATAAATTCCTCACTGTGAGCTGATACCCCTTAGCCCCCTTATCAGGACTCCCTTTGCAGCTAAAAACCATGATGTATTTTAAGCATTGTGTGCTGTTTTTCGTGCCTGCACGGTAAGCGTTTACCAGAGATCAAACTGTGCAGCTGAGGTAAGAAGTCATTGTTGGTGGATGCTGAGAAGTTGATTGCTTTCAGGGAACCTCTGGACAGCTGAAATTGACATGAGCTTCTTTGCCAGACCTGCTGCCGGCATCCTCCTCCTCCATGAGGAGAGCCATGCTGGCAAATACAGAGAACAGAGCAAGGAGTCCTAGTGATGAATAGCTTTCAAAAGGGAAAGGAGCATCACAGGATTACCTAAGAACAGCTCTTTAGTTATCAAAGTGCGAACGAACATGCATAAAATAAATGCAAACCCATTTAGATCACTCAGTAAAAAGCAATCTTTCCTCCCCTTTCTCAGTGCTAAAAGATGTCTTCTGTAGTGCTCCCATCAGTAATGGAAAACTTCCTCAGTAACAGGCACACAAAGTTCTGCCTAAAGTTGGTAATTTACACGTGTTATGGAATACATTTGGCATTTACAAAATGTCCTAGCAGGTTTCCAGACCCTTTAAAAGTTGCTGTGAAAATGGAAAGGTAAATGTCCTCACTCTCTCTCTTTCTTCTCTCTCCCATCCGGCCCTTCATGAGCAAGACATGAAAGTACACTCTCCAAAAGCCTATTCTGTGCATTTCCAGTCCAGTACCTAGAACACCAGATCTTCATGCTGTCTAGTTCCTGCTCTTCTTTCTGAGATCCTTTTAAATACTTGAAAATTTCTACAGGTTAAACCCTCTTTTTTCTCTAGGATAAATATGCATTACACAGTTCTGTCAAAAGAGCTGGTTTACAGACTTTTGTCCATCATACCAACTCCCTCCCCCATCTTTCTGTCCACAATATTTCAACAAGCCATATGAAAATTGCCACAATATCTGCAATGACAGATTTTTACCTTTACACATTTAAACCACCCTCAGTTTAGGGACAGAAAGGTTTGTAGAAGACCTATATGGATGACAGAGTTGAGAGTTTCCTCAGCCAATTCTTTACCAGTCTTTTGGATGGGACATTTCCAGGAATAGGCCTATACTTACCGAAATGCAAGTTATATGTGTAGTATTGGCACTGGAAGAGAGTTTTACAGATACCACGGAACACCAAAAAGAAAAAGAAAAATGTGGCTACTACATCAAATCAAGCCTCAGCTCTCCCTGGAAGCTAAAATGACTAAATTGAGACTATTGAACTTTGGTCACATCAAGAGATGGCAAGACTCACTGAAAAAGACAATAATGCTAGAAAAATAGGAAAAGAGGAAGATCCAACAATAGATGGATTGCCTTAATAAAGTGAATTTCATCAACTGCCCCAGTTTGGTATGGGAAGACGAGTCCTTGGAGAAGGAGGACAACCTTCCCTCAAGCCCCACTTTGGCAGACCCTCTTGATAAGGTGGATTCTCCAGTGCTTCCCCCCAAGGGACCTTAAGTTGGTACCGGCATCACTCCTGAGCCAGCAGGGTCCTCAGGCTTGGAGGCCTCAGCATGGGCCCATCCATGACCAGACCCATCACAGTCTCCTGAAGAGGGGACATGAAGGGCTAGGCATGAGTCAGGGCCCAGGCACAGGGTGCGCACCTGGTGGCCCAAGGCCTCACCACTGCTAAGGAAAGCCTAGTAAAGACTGATGTCATCATAGAATCTGGGCCCCAGTAGGGGAGCTGACTCAGTCTGTGGGAAAGAACCTAATGTGGAACCCAGTGGCACTTGTAGAGAAACTCCTTAAATGAGACTGCAGAGAGGCTGCAGTCAGTATGGGATCAATTTGTGTGTGACTCTGCTGATAACCCTGCCAGTTGTCTGATTTGCTTAGCTCTTTTAACCTTCTTATTGTGGTTTCAAACTGCTTTTTTGATTCTGGATTATAGGAGCATGGGCCCATCCATGACCAGACCCATCCCAACCCAACCCTGGACTTTGACTTTGGACTGTAACTGTACTAGCTTGCAAGCTCCGAGTATCAGGTGCCAGGGATCAGGAAAGGCAGGGTCATTCAGTCCATGGTCAGGGTTCCAGAATTCAGGCAAGGCAGAGTTGTTCAGTCCAAGGTCAGGATTCCAGAAGTCAGGTAAGGCAGAGTAGCTCAGTCCAAGTTCAGGTTCCAAGAATCAGTCAAGGCATAGTTGGTGGCTTAGTGTCTCATATGTGTTGTGTTCACACCTAATAGCCTCTCTCGGCTGGTTTTATAGCCACACATCTAAGGGTCAGGCTTGCCGCTAGCTGCTCAGAAGCAATCCTGCAACTAGAATCAGAATCACAGAGCTGGAAGGGGCCATATAGACCATCTAGTCCAACCCTCTGCTCAATGCAGGATCAGCCTACAGTATCCCAAGTGTTTGTCCAGACGCTGTTTAAAGATTATCAGTGAGGGTGATCTTGCCACCTCCCCAGGCAGCTGATTCCACTGTTGCACAACTCTTACTGTAAAAAAGTTTTTTCCTAATATCCAGACAGAACCTTCCCACCCTTAATTTAAACCCATTATTGTGAGTTCTATCTTCTGCTGCCAACAGGGGCAGCTCATCTTCACTATCAGCAAGAAGCTAGCATCAGGCCAGGAGATGTGCAATTTGCCATCTTGTCTGTAGCTCTGTTCTCAGCCTCTGTCTGTGGCACTCTAAGGGTGTAGGTGATACTGGTGTGCAGGGAACAGCCAACTGAGCTTCACCTGCTGATAGGGCTACAGGGTGTGGTTCTGCACCAGCGTTTGGCTGGTAATCTGGACAAGCCTGCAGCTCATTTTCCTGCTGGTCAGCTTCTGTCAACTCAAGGTTGGCTACAAGGGGCTCTTCTTCATCCGAGGAGTCCTCTTCTCCTGCGGAGTCCTCACTATCACTGAGCCCTGGCTGACTCATGAGAGTAACTGTAGAACCCTTGCTGTGAGACCTGTTGTGGCCTGGGACTTGGTAAGCATGACAGGAAGCCATAGCCTTCAGTTTGCAAGACCTGAGCAAGGCTGTTAATGATAGACCTTTTGGAGGTAAATAATTCATCAGGTTGATGTGGTTGGAAGTGACTTGACAGCACATAACACACACATGTATAGTACACAGACTTTCTTCCTAGAAAACATCTATCACAATCCAGGTAAAATGAAGCACATTCAGGTCTAATTGATTTCTATGGGAGAGATGAGTAAACCATCCTCAAAGGAACTTCACTTTGTTTGGACTGTGCCTATTCTTTTGTGATTTTAATTATTTTCTATATTATTTAGTTTCCAAATCTGGCAAATAGCTCTGATTTTGTGATTCATCAGTACAAAACTGTCTAATCCAGACATTCATAATGGATAAAATGAAAGAGTTTGAATAGAGAAAAGTTCTGGGATCCTCAACAGAAATCAATATCTTATTATTTACATGGTAAGATGAGGAGACAATGGAATCTAAGCAATGAGCCTTAAACAATGGGGGGGGTTTGGAAACCCAGAGGACTCACATATTTCAAGTACCTTGGCCCTAGGAGCCTATTGCATGGCTTTTCTTACACAAAGTCAATTGAAAATCATGTGAGGTGATAAAATGATCACAAGCGCTAAATCTACACTGTTGCAAATGAGAAGCATCAATCTCAGTGCTATTTAACATACTGCAGAAGGGATGGGGGGTTGAATTGCCTGTATTATCAGTTGCTCAGGTGAATAATCTGTTAGACAGGAAAAGTTTTCATCTGGTAGAGAGAATCTGCTAGAGTTTATAGACTTCTTTTATAGTTTCCCTTTTACATTTACTTCACTCTGATGCTCTTTCCATATTGGCTAACATCCGGACAGGGATGTGGTCAAATGATAAGAATGAAATAAAGAGTCCCTTTGTATACAGAACAAAATGCTATGTGATGAAATAGACAGATTAAAGAATGGAAGAGAATTTTCCCTATGTTGTGGAAATATAACAAAGAGTTCATAGATGAAGGAGAACATATTTAGATTGTTTTAAATGTAGGAGTTTTGGAGCAAAGATAAAATATTTAAGATATTCTGAGGTCTAAAAATGCTGAAAACAATTTCTTAATTACTGGATCACTATAAGCATACAATGATCTTGTGGTGGAAAAATAATCCTTTGAACATGCTGATGTCTGTTACAGCTGCACTGAGTTTGACTATGTAAAACACACACACACCTTTTATTTATATCACATATGAATTGGAACCATTTTTCCTTGGTTGAAGACCTGATGTTAATCAAACCAATGTGGTTGGTTAAGGGAGAGTTGTTTGAGCATGAGAAATTCATAGTCAAATCTCTGGTCAGCCATGAAATGTGTTGGTTAGCCAGACTAATTTGTTCTTTAAAAGTTGTATTTTTAAGAATGCCTTCATAATACTATTAGGATACTTGGTGCAAAGAGATTCATGACTGTTTCACTAAAGTCATGATAAATAGGATTAGTCTTGAATATGGAATACATGTCTGTAAAGTGCCATCATGTCACAGCCAACAGCCGTCATGTCATAGCAAGAGCCTTTCAAGAGAAATGAGAAGCAGAGGTGGTTTTGCCATTGCCTTCCTCTGCAGAGTCTCCCTTAGTGGTCTCCCATCCAAGTACTGATCCTGCTTGCTTGCTTATTTGTTTATTTATTTATTTATTTATTGCATTTTTACCCCGCCCTCCCCACGAACGGGCTCAGGGCAGCTTACACAGGGGCACAAGCCCATACATAAAAACAATATAAGACATTAAAAGCTATTAAGTCACAACAAAGACAAATAAAGTGCTCCATACAGCAAGATGGTCTCTGAAAATGGTATCAATCATTTCCTTTGGGCGAAATTGTCCTGTCGATGGTCCAAGCCAGTCCAGCAGCATCAATGCCATGCAGAATTTTGGCAGTTCTTCCGGGGACCACTCCCAACCCCGTTGTTCCAATGATGGTAATAATAGAGGTGGCAGAGGTGCTTAGTGTCTGAGATCTTATGATATTGGACTATACCGTGTGATCTTTCCTCTCCTGAGTATGGAATAGGTACTAGAACAAAAAATCTTTTCTAAAAATCCATGGTGTCTCACCTGAAGTCATTTTTTAATTGCAAAGGGTCATTTAGTTTGTATAAAGGATGCTTCTGAACTTATCCAAAATCTTCCTCTGGTTTTGGAGTTCCAAAATACCTAGTCATTTCCCTGAAGCGGACCAAATTAGAAATCTGCTATTGTTGCAGTGTGGATTTTAAGAACTGTTTTCCAGATTTTGATAAAACACTGCAAGAAAGCAATCTCAGTGTGATTACATGAATATATGCAGGAAAATGTTTTGTGTGATGTGTTACTAGTGCCCTTAGGTGGCTTGATAAGCAACTGCAAAAAAACAAAAGCAGTCTTGATGTGATCATGTTTATGATTATATCAATATGCTGTCATGCAGAGTGTTAGGCATCAGGTGAAGGTACTGATGACCATTAGGTTTATTAACTAGTTTTAGTGTTGCTGATTTTAATTGTTCTATTGTAGATTTTAATCTGATTAAATTTTACAGTTTCTGTTACAGTTTACAGTTTTATTGCAAGTTTTAAAAACTTTTTTTGTAAGCTACCTTGAGTACTTTGACTGTTTGATGTATTGTAAATGCCTCCCATTGTTGCAGAAGTCCTCCGACCCCTCCCCCCCACTGGACTTCCTGTCCACCACCTCCTCATCCACCTTGTTCCCTGCCTTACGGCCTGTCACCTTCCTCTGGAACTGCCTCTCCTGCCATGCTCACCCCACCATTTCCTGGCACCAGTGCTTCGTCCCCCTATGGGCCTCGGGTGAGTGCGGGGGTGGTGGTGGCTGTTGCCGGACTCTCCACTGCAGTCCCGGGGGGGGGCAGGTGGCAGGGAAGGCCCAAATACCTCAGTGGTGGGACACCAATGAATAAATGTCAAGTATGTGGGAGTACACACAAAAACTTTGGAAATACATCACCTCAAGCATTTCCAAGAGATACTGAAGTCATTGGAATAGTAGAAGTTATCTGTTTGGAAAACTGAGATCACTAAGCATGCTTCCGTGTTTCATGTCTAATTTTCTTTTTTTTTAAGACAGGGCTTAGCTAATATTTTTCATTCAAGGATCCCCACCATGTGCCAAAATAAGCAGATGTTTTAAGAGATAGCGAGCATTGATACAGGAGAGAAAGCAGAGATGTGAGTCACCTCCTTTCAGTTACACGATGTGTCAACAATAGAGGATTTCTATTTCAGCTTTCCTATCTACAACATAATATTTCTCCGTTACTCTCTCTCTGTGTGTGTGTGTGTGTGGTGCTTTCAGTGTTCAAAGCAAATTAAACAGTCCTTTTGTGATTTTTACAACAGCCCTGTACGGCAGTGCAATATTATCTCCAGTTGAAGATAGGGGGCTGCGTTTGGGGGGGGGATGCCTTGTCTGAGGCCACCTAGTGCATTCACAGTACAGATTTGAGCCAGGGAGCTCCCTGCTTATCTATATCTCCCGAGGGCATTTTGATTCAATGCTTCCTTCATGGATTTCAGAGCAGCATACGTAGGGTTCTTCCTTCCTCATTATTGTTCCCCAAAAGACTGTGAGGCAGGTATGGAGAAATTCATTTATTTCGAGGTTTGGGCTTTTAAAAAGCCCCACAATGGATTGCAAAGGGTTTTTTTCTTGGCTAGCAGAAGATAGGCATGAAGGGGGGAGTAAATTGTTCCCAAGAATCGCTCATCCTTCTGATGGCTATAGCAAGTAACCAGCGACTAAAGCTTTGTAAATGCAAATGGTCCTCCTGGATGAAAATGATTAAATTGCCAGCTCACCCTTGGCTGTAATCTGACACCCAGAAGGTGGAAAAGGTTTGGTGAAAAAGACAGAACTTTGCCTTGAACTGGATAACCCAGGCTAGGCTGTTCTCATCAAATTGTCAAAGGTAAGAAGGGTTGGCCCTGGTTAGTAATTGGATGGAAGACCACCAAGGAAGTCCAGGGTTGTGATGCAGAGGCAGGCAATGGCAAACCACCTCTGAATATCTCTTGCCTTTAAAACCCTATGTGGTTGCCATAAGTCAGCAGTGATTTGACAGCACTTTCCACCACCACAACCACCACCACCAATTTAAACTTAAAGATCCTACCTCAGACTAAGACCAACTAGGGCATGGACAAAGTTGATGGATATGAAGTCACATGTTCACATCATTTTTTTTTGTATTCCTTTGTCAAGCTGTTGTGGTGCAGAGTGTTTGTGTGGACTTTTCCCCTTAAAATCAATTCTTTACTCTTTTTAAATACTGTTGGTTGTTCTTTATACTATGTAGACCTCCACTATTTGAACACACTATTTAAAATAGGTTTCTTCATGGCAAGTGGACACTGATCTATGAATATGCACTCTGCCTAAGGCTCCATCTACACATTACAAAGTCCTCATGTTTGAGAGGAACAATGTGAGGACTTTGCATCATACATTTGATGGGATTTAGGGATTTTTGTGCCTCCCAGTTGTACAACATATCTTTTTCTGTTTAAAATCACAGCTCAGGGAGAAGGAACTGTAGCCATCCACAGCTGTTTTTATGTCTGCAAACCACCTCTTGAAGCCTCTGTTGACTCAGTTTAGTGTCATGGTTAGGAGCACAGACTCTAATCTGGGAGAACTGAGTTTGATTCCCCACTCCTCCACATGCAGCTGCTGGTGTGACCATGGATCAGTCATAAGTTCTTTCAGAGCTATTCTCTCAGGAGCAGTTCTTGAAAGAGCTCTCTCAGCCCCACCTACCTCACAGGGTGTCTGTTGTGAGGAGGGGAAAGGAAAGGAGACTGTAAGTCGCTCTGAGACTCCTTCAGGTAGTAAAGGGTGGGGTATAAACCCAATCTCCTCCTCCTCTTCTTCTCCTTCTCCTATTTTAAAAATCATGTTACTTATGTGGATACACATAGATTTCACAGTGAAGCCCAATAACTGCACCACAAGTGAACCGCAAACATGAAAACAGCATGGGAGTGGGAATAAAGCTGCTTCTCCCTGCCTGTTATTGTTGCAGACAGAAAAGTGCCCATGTGCATCTGGTAGGCACAAAACGTCCACCACACATGTGATGTTAAATCCTCCTGCTATTCCCCAACAAACAGGCAGCCCTCATAATGGGCAGAAGGAGACTAAGGATTTCATAATTACCAAAAATATGTCATTTAAAGCGCTCTCTCTCTCTCTTTGTCCAATTCTTTTGCAATGATTACTTTTCAAAGCTACCTTTGACTACTGAAAGCTTATACCTTGGGGGGGGAAAAAACTTTGTTGGTTTTTAAGGTGCTACCAAATTCTAATTTTATTCATCTGTGTTGTAAAATTGCAATGATTTGTAAAACCTGGTTTTGACAATAATGAAAGCTATATTTGCGGAGGCGCTTCAGATCCTGAGGCAAACATCTGTTATACCATATTCACCTCAAGAAAAGAAAGTCAAACACCCTTATTGAATCTCAATGAAATAACTTCTTCTTAGGAGGGAAAAAAGAGACAAAGGAAATTCTTCTCTGATGATTCAGGGCCAATATGTCTCTTCGCAGGACATCAGGGTTCACTTAACATCAGTGATGTTGTGATACTGGCAAATAATATGCATGGAAAGTAAAATTTACCCTGTTCAAGGTGCCTGTTTTCTCTTGAGTCAAGCATTCACCCAAAATTGCTCTTTTGTTTACAATTTAAAATGAGAACTATTTAAAGTACTTTTGTGTCTGAGCAATTGCTTGTAATAATCATCACACAAGCGACTAGCTCACAACTGCTGTTCACTCATTGTCAGTTCTTACTAGATTGCTGAGTTGATAGAAATTGCAGCTTCCTTAATCTTCTAATTCAATCTGGAACAAACACAATATATTTCCCATCTGCAAGGTCATTCAAAAGAAAGTTTGGAAGAGTAATTTAAAAAATAGTTCCTGATTTGGATCTAGCTTCTTTTTAAGGGTCTATTACGCATGGGTGTTTTCCCTTGCTTTTGCCGTGCATGTCCATCAGGTTTCCTTTGTCATTCTGCATTGATTTTCCTCCCTTCAGATTTCAGTTCTCTTCCTGGTTGCTCTTTTCCCAGGTTTTCTGAGAGTGGTTTTATGCCAATTTTTCTCTTGTTTTGCTTCCAAGCTGAAAGTAATACAAAAGTGTACAGTTTCTCTTGGATTTCCCCTCACCCTTTTGCTGCCCCTTGAACGTCACTCCTCTGCCCACATCAAGGTCATTCTGCCCACTCTGCACCTTCCACCATTCTCCCCCCTTCATCGGTGTAAAAGCTCCATTTCCCCCTCATTGTTTTAAATGTTTATTTTTTTTTTGACAAGCAGCATGAGTCTAGCAATATGAGACTATCGCTAGTCTCAGATGGCTGAATTAAAAGTAAATAAATGATGGGGGGATTTTAGAAGAAGAGATTGGATTTATACCCTACTCTTCACTTGGCCTCTCAGAGTGGCTTACAACCTCCTTTCCCTTTCCTTCCCCACAAGAGAGACCCTGTGAGGTAGGTGAGGCTGAGAGAGCTCTCGTGAGAACTGCTTTTGAGAGACATATTTGAAAGAACTTGTGACTGACCCAAGGTCACACCAGCAGCTGCATGCAGAGGAGTGAGGAATCAAAGCCGGTTCTCCCAGATTAGAGTCTGTGCTCTTAACCACTACACCAAACTGGCTTTAAAAGGAGATGTGGAAAGTTTAGTTCCCACCTGGTATGGACTTGAAAGGGGGATTGGAGAGGAGGCAAACAGCAGCGTCCCCAGTACAAAACAAACAAACAGACAGACAAAAGGATTTCAGTGCTGTACGCTAACAAAATAAAGGGGGGATCATCAGCATCAGATGGAGAGAGAGAGAGAGACTGGTATGGAAAGTCTAAAGCTTTGGAATCATTTTTTCCCTTTAATGTTTTAGTGAAGTTACCAGTCCATACATATAGGTAGAGAGTGAACAGTAAATTAGCATACAACATAATGAAGATGTTTAATAGATTCAAGGACCAAACAGGGATAATGAAGATGTTTAATAGATTCAAGGACCAAACAGGAATAACAATCTTAGTTTATATGGTTACCTTTTGTTTCCGGGAGGAAACATAGTGAAGGAAATAAATATATCAAAATTGTAGATTGATGGGCAGTTGTATCCTTCTTAATTGTGGAATGTGAGAGTAATTAACTGAGACACTTAGTATTTACTACTCACCCTCCATATATATGTATGGTTACTTCCATTTCATTGTATCTGAAGAAGTGTGCATGCACATGAAAGCTTATGCCTTGAATAAAACTTTGTTGATCTTAAAAGTGCCACTGGACTCGAACCTTGTTTTGCTGCTTCAGACCAACATGGCTACCCAGCTGAATCTATTTTTCCCACAATAGGTTACTCCTCCATTCAGAAAGATCTATGACTTGGGCTGAGGGCAAGTGGTGGAAGGGGGTGAGCATCTGTCCCTGTGCCTACGCATGCCCTTTCTGAACATTCCATCACAAACTCTCAAGTACTAATTAAACATTTCTCACTGTTCAGAAGGGATGCTTATAAAAATGTGGGTTCAGCATGGGAATATTGGCCCATCACTGCTTAACATAAACATCTACAGGTGTTTTCAGTGTCCAGCTGAGCCATAGTTTTGTCCTTATCACACATCTTGTTCCACAGGCAGTATTGTCTTCCATGTGCAGCTTGAAAGTCAGGATTGTTCCATTATTTGCACTTAAATAAAGAACCTTCCTCTAATTCATTTGAATGTCCTTACACATAGTAGGCTACCTGAATAGCCCAGACTACCTTGAGTTCATAAGAGTGTGGAAGTTAAGCAGTGTCAGAGACCACCAAGATAGACAAGGGTTGCTATGCAGAGGAAGGCAATAGCAAACCACTTTTGTTCATCTCTTGCCTTGAAAATGCCATGAAAGGTTGTCATAAGTTTATTGCAACATGACAGCACTTAATTATTATCATTATACATAGTGCTTAAGGTGTTCAAACATCCACTTGCCTTAGATGGCAAGGAAAAGTGATTGTGGCAGGAGTTGGTGATGTCTTACTCTGCTGTTGGACCATGTCCAGCTGTCTGTTGCATGGATTTAGCATGCCCTCTGAAATCAAACAGCGCAGATGTTGAGATTTATAGCAGATCTTCTTTCTGACAGGCCAATTTGAAATGTGTATTGTCTTGTCAGTTTTTGGTTTATGCCAGCATATGTTTATCTAGGCAATTCTTTGAAAAAGATAGCTTATATGTGCTCAAGTACTCCAAACTTTCAGTGTCTTACAAGGACGCTATGTTCCCGTCTTTCAATGTTTCATGAATGCAACTTGGACAACAACATTCCTTCCCTTTGTATATATTCTAGAGATGCTGAACACAATCAGCTCAACAGCCCCTTGTGATATATGTTATTCATCTGTTGGAATTCTAATCTTATCTGTAGTGCTGTTGTCAATGTAGAACATTTTGTGTTTTTCAGGACAGGAAACCATGCCCTATTCATTTTTAAACTATCTTCTTTCCTGTTGAAATTGTGTTTATGTTTATGAATTTCAATGGCTTCCCTGTGTAATTTGACATAGTAATTGGATGTGTCATCCAGCATTTCAGTGTCTTGGAATAAGATACTGTGTCCTGTTTGAGTTAGGCTATGTTCAGCCATTGCTGATTTTTCAGGTTGGCCAAGTGTGCAGTGTGTTTCACGTTTTTTTTATTCTTGTTTGGATGCTATGCTGTGTGGTCCTGATGTGAACCTGTCCACAGCTGCAGGGTGTGCGGTATACTCCTACATAAATAAGGGGGTCTCTTCTGTCTTTTTCTGATCATACCATCTGTTGTATTCTTCTGGTGGGTCCTGAGAGAGGCAAGGCCATTATAGGAAAGGACCACATGACAGTTGGGCCAGGCAGGCCAATGCGTGGGGACTGTTGCACAGGATGGTTGACCATTGATGGAGAGGGAGGTGCCAGGTTACAGTCAATCAAGCTTATGCCAGTGGAGGCCTTCCTTCTTTTTTCCTTTCTTCCTGCAAGATTGATGGCCACTGACAGCTGCTGTTTCAGCAAATGGCATTGTGCAAAAAGGTTTGTTCAAGTACACATTCATACTCTAACAGAGTAGTTTTTGACAAACTTTACAGAACAGGGTGGTGTATGCTCAAGCAGAGAAGCTGGATGTTAAGAGGTAAGGGTCTGTTCATTTGTTTTGCTTCTTTGGCTCAGGGAACATGTTCTTTTAATACCCAGAGGATGACACTGATGCACTTACACAACCTTCTGTAAGTGCACTTGCAAGAAACTGTTAAACTTCCATCATCAAAATTAAGTGTATTGCCATTCTGCAGAGAGCCCAATCTGTGTAATTTCAAGGAAGGGGAAAGGATTTAATATTTCATGGCAGTGAACAGACCTAGCACTAGTGGAATTTTTCAAGAAAGCAATTTAAAGCAATGGTTTTCAAACCACTGATCTCTTAATGCTTTCCTGCCATTCTGTGGTAAGGCACATAAGTCAACCCTCCCGCCAGTGAAGAGACACTTTCCCTCAGCCCTGTGCAGTATGATTGACACTTTGAACAAGAAAGTCCCTTCCACATAGCATTAAAAACCTGGTTAACAGGCCATACTCCAAAAGCCAGAAACAGAGTTCTTACTGCTTACCACGGTCTTCCCTTTTTCTAAGTGGCTAGAAGTGGTTGTGTCTCTTGCAATATACTATGTACAGATGAATAACACATATTACAAGGGGCTGTTGAGCTGATTGTGTAAAGCATCTCTTGAATAGATACAAAGAGAAGGAATGTTAGAAACACATTCTGCAAACACTGCATCTAAATTTAAAATAAAAATAGAGAACGAGTGGTTTGAAGATTTTACGGTGCATATCTTTTTCACTGGTAAATCATCTCCACTTGGGAAAAGCACTAAATTCATGTAACCGCGGTTGCTCCTCATAGCTTACCACCCCTATTTTCTCTCTGTGTTGTTTCCATCACTGCCATAATTAGTTCTTTTTAAACATTTTTATTCCACCTTTCTTTCATGTACTTCAGTGCACATAAAAAGGGTTCACAAGTAACCACCAGACATTGACCCAGCTCTTTCTCAGCAAGGTTGCTCTATCATGTGACATTAGAGCTTGCATGACAAGACAATATTAGATTTTGGGATGGGCACCAACACATTTTCCAGTTTGGTTTGTGACTGAACCATGAACTGACAACAGAAAAAGGGAACCACGAACTCATACGAACTGGGAGGTTGGTTTGCAAACCAACCTGGTTCATGAGCCATTAAAAGTTGAAACCCCTGCTTTCTGCTTTTCACAGGGAGCAGAAAGCAGTGGTTTAAATGACTCCCAGCCCTTTAAACCAAACAGCTGAGTAGTTTTTCATGAAGACCAGAAAGCAGCAGTTTAAACTCCTGCTTCTGCTCTTCGTGAGCCATCATGAACTGCATCAGAGTTCATGAAAGTTTGTGGTGGTTCTTCAGTTTGCGAACATTGCTTCATGAACCATAAACTGGCCGAAATTCATGATGAACTTTAATTTGTCAGACAATTTGTGCCCATCCCTAGTTAGATTTCCAGATCCTGTCTATGTTATTTGTTTGCTGGCTTCTGTAGAGCAGCTTGAACATGGATGAAAGAAGACAGCTTATTACACTCTCTTAAGGATTTGCAAACTTCACGTATTGTAAAAAACAACACAGTTATGAAATTGTATGAGGGTTTTTTTGCTTTAATTACCATTTTTAAAAATTTAATTCAAAGCATATTTATAAACATGGCAGGTGGAAAATATTGGAATACATCCAACTGTTCCGTTCCACAAATGACAGTGCTTCCTCTGGCCCAAGAAGCCTTCTTTCCAACACAAGAGGTTCAAAGGAAGGATCCCCCGGCAAGAGAAGGACACTGACATTAGTAGGAACAAATACTGCCATACCACAGAGGTGTGGACATTAACTTCAAACTCCAGATAAAGGATTCAGGACATGAGATCTTGGAACTCAGTTATCTGAAGTGGAATGTGATGCTTAATACATATAAATAAATCTGAGAAATTCTACAGCCTCTGCGCTTATTACAATTACAACTGAAAGCAATGGTGAACACCTTCTTGTCAAATAAAAGAAGACACTAAAGCTGTGTTTTGCTGTGACTTCTCTCTCTCTCTCTCTCTCTCTCTCTCTCTCTCTCTCTCTCTCTCTCTCTCTACTATCGCTACAAGAAGACTGCCACTGCCAGCAACCCTGAGAGGAGCTTGAAAGGAGGCTCATGGGTGGGTGTAGCAGCTGTCAAGGCAAATGTTTGTCAAAAGAACATGGAACCTTCTCACCGCATGAAGGTTCTATTCAAGATTTCTGTACTCATATGTAATACTAGGAATAAAGCCTGTTGTGGAAATAAATACAATGAGCACTAGAAAGAGGTTCTGGGTGGGTGCCCCAGCCTTGGGCACTGAGTGTCAATTGCTGTGGCAACCTCAACAGGGTATAATAACACAGAGTCTACTGTTTTCTCCAGGGGAACTGATCTCTGCCATCTGAAGTGCAGTTGTAATTCTGAGTGATCTCCAGCCCTCACTTGAAGATTGACAACAATGGTTCCCCAGGAGGGAATGGCTGGTTTGGAGGGTGGAGTCTATGGCATTGTATCTGTCTGAGGTTGCACCCCTCCTCAAGCCCCACCCTCTCCAGGCTCAACCCCCCAAATCTCCAGGAATTTCCAAACCTGGAGTTGGCAACCCTATCTACTTCCCAGCCAACCATCAACCTACCTTTATCTGCCCATCTGACTTCAGCTTCCCATCTCCTCTGCCCTCCTTGCAGCCTCTACCTAGGAAGAGTACAATCTTTCTCCTCAGTGGGGACCAAAGCAGTTCACATCGTTCTCCTCTCCCCCTTTTGCTCTGCACAACAACCCTGTGTGGTAGGTTAGGCTGAAAGTCTGTGACTGGTCCAAAATCACCCAGTCAGCTTCCACAGCAAGAACCTGGGTCTGGCAGACCCTGCTCTGAAGTGCTAGCTGCTATGCCACACTG
>NW_015172052.1:361136-373417 GCF_001447785.1 Gekko japonicus | reverse complement strand
GGCAACCTAGTCAGGACTGGCCTTAATGAGTTTCCCACAAAGGCCAAAGTAGGCCTGGAAAGGGCCTTCCCCCCACCTTTTACCAAGCTTGGTTGCCTAGCAACAGCCACTGAGGGAAATGTTAGCTGCACAGCAGGAGGATAAGAGAATGGTTTGACATCAACTGGCCCACCTCAGTAGCCAGCCAGCCAGCCAGCCAAGTAGTAGAAGCATCTTTGTCAGCAGAAGCAGCTGTTTTGGCAGTTATTCTAACAGGGAACAGTGGCCAGGCTGGCAGTGGGCAGGAGAGAGGAGCAAACCCAGCACCCAGCCAATGGCATGTGAGTACTCTTGAGCAGCAGTTGACAGGCCAATGGCTGATGGAGAGCACAGTACAGCCAATGGGAGAGCTGAAAAGTGCTAATATGCCTATATATGCTGATATATATATATATATATATAAGACTAAGATAATGAATCAAAAGCCAACTGGTTAATTCCAACCACTAGATACAGGATCATGTTCCATCTATGGCTGAGCAAAGCACAACTTGGACGGTGGTGTTTTAAAGTTCTGTAGAAGACTAAAGTCTTCTGTACAAAGACTAAAATGCCTTGTACTTTTTTCTTCAAATGCTGGCAGTATTGTTATGGTCTCTCCTAATGCAACATACACGGGTCATATGGCCTCCCTGTAGCCCCATATGTCTTTCTTTCTTAAGGCAACAATTACAGACAAACATAGCATATTTGAAGGATGTGGTTTTGCTTACAAATTAAAATACATGGGCCTTTGATTTTTAGGAATGCTGCGCTGAACTTGAAGATTAAGTCAAACTGCTACCCAAACCGGATATCCTTTAACATTACACTATGGTAAGGATTAGGATGGAACAGATAATGAATGCACCAGGGCAAAAGTTAGGATAACAGATAAGTAATAAAGCATTGTGAGAGAGGGATTGTGTAGGGAGAAAGATAATGGAGATTACTTTACAGTGGGAATTGAAACAACTTGTGGTAATGATTAAACACTGAAAGGCACCAGTGTCTTTGGAGAGATGTAAGCACAAACACACCTTCCCAGACTCTCTGTGCTACATCCTGAGAATATGTTGACCATTAGTTATATATCTGAAACCCAGTTTTAATATGATAAGCGGTTTCCCACAACAGCTAAAGAAGATGTATTTTTCTCTCCTGTGCTTTGCATCAGCAAAAGATGCATATGCATTACTGAAAAAAGAAAATTTTAAAGTCCCTACAGCTGAAGCAAGGATAAGTCAATATAGGCATTTCCCCACTGTTTATTTAGTCACTTGTGACAGCCATTAGTTTTGGTTCACCTCATTTAGGTTGATATCACCAGGGCTTCTTTTGGTTTTTTCAATGCCACATACCACCATTAGTTTATTATTACTTGCTGTTGCCCACAGGTTAATCCATATGGCCAAGGCCAGGAGCTCTGATGCATAGGCTAAAGCCAGGATCTCTCAGGCTCTTGCCCTTTGGCTCATGCCTAAAACTTCATTTCCCCGACACACTCAGGCCTTTCAACTAAAAGTCCCACAGGTGATCAGCAATGCAATAAAATTCAATAAAAACTTTGAAAATAATAAGATTGTAGTTAACAACCAATACTAACAAATAAAATACCACAAAATCAATAACGTTCATTGTTCTAGTAGAGCCCCCACTACACCATTTCTTAATGATCTACCTGAAATGCCCTCCTAAAAAGACAGCTCTTCAAACCCACCTGGGAAGGCCTTTAAAGGAAGTAAAGAATTTTCACCATTTTTATACCATTTTAATGTCACTGCAGCCTATTCATACACACAGAACTGACATTTTCAAAATTTGATTTCACCACTAAAGTGAAATATGTTGTTTTGATTTCCCCTTCCTTAAAATCCATAACCTAAATACATTTTTGTTGGTTTTATCTCAAAGTTCACTTTTCATATTCTATTACATGTTTATCTTGCCTTTCTTCTAAGGAGCACAAGGCAATACTGTGAATTTGATTATGCTGATAGAGAATAATTAACCTAAGGCCCATTCCAGGTTATGAGGGGCCTTAAACAGAAGAGAGTATTCATGGGCCCACCTCCCCCCCGGGCCAGTTCAGTATTAGTATATAGATTAACCCAAGGCCCATTCCAGGTTATGAGGGGCCTTGGACAGAAGAGAGTATTCATGGCCCCACCTCCCCCCCCGCCCAGTACCAGAACCCCATTTACATCTCCCTTCCTGCCCATGCTCACAAGCCACCAGTATGCCCTTTTATCAACAGTGCAGAGTGCTGTGCATGGCGGGAAGTGCTGCTGCTATGATCTCAACAAGCCCCACTGACACCTGCACACACTTCTGTGGTGGTTCTGAGCAGCCCAGGCATCCAGGAGCACTTGCAAGTGAGCAGGTGGTGAAAGGGCATACAGGCAGGTGACAAAGGAGGCACAGGACTGGGGATCAGTGGCAGTGGGCCCTGCCAGATGCCCCACCTCAGGGTATGATGATACTGGGCCTGAATTAACCCATGCTCACCCAGTCAGCTTCAGGGCTGAGTGGGGATTTGAAAGCAGCATCTCCCTGCTAGGCTGACATTCTAACCTTCGTGTCATTTTCAACTTGCCATTCTTAAAGGTGGTCACTTTGGCCTGGAGCAGGCAGCATCTCCCTGCTAGGCTGACATTCTAACCTTCGTGTCATATTCAACTTGCCATTCTTAAAGGTGGGTCACTTTGGCCTGGGGCAGACACAGTCTTAGCCATAGTTAATCCTAATGGTGGTTTGAATCCTGTAGAAAATTTCAAAAAGCAGACAGGGAAGGGAATATTTGGAAATGTAGAGAATACCAGAAACATCTTCTTGCAAGCACAGAGGCAGGAGAGAATTGGGAATAACTTGGATTAATTAATGATTATTTTGGTTCATCTAAACCACAGTAAATACAACCTATGGCATACAAACGGAACCATGGTTTCAGAACATGAGTTCTCGCATAATCATGTTTAAGGGGAACAAACTGTCTAAAAGTGCAATTGTAAGCATTCGCGCACCAAGAGTGCGATCCTATGCAGAGTCGGATCCTTCTAAGCATTTCAGTGGATTTAGAAGGGGTAACTGTGTTTTGGATTTTGAGGTATGCATATAACTTTGTATTGAGCATGCAGTCTTATAATTTTCTTTTCACAGGAGTTCTCAACAATTTGTTATTTGGTCCAAAACAAAGGAAAAGTTACACATTTCTCTATAGATAAATTCAGTTGGGTAGCTGTGTTGGTCTGAAGCAGCAGAACAAAGTCCAGAGTTTCTCTGTAGTAAGATTTGTCTGATAGTTCCGCATCAGCACGATAAAGTTATAGATATTGTGATTTATTGTGACCATCTGCTTTGTTTTGTTAGCAACACGGAGAATATGAGAAGACCATGGTGGTCTGAGGAATGTTCCCTCTAAGCGGTGGAGTCTTTTGAGCAAAAATTCTACTTTGTGAGCTACTAGCATTAAAGTTGTGAGTGAGCAATTTGGCTACTGCATAAATTAGTTTGCTCTGGAGCCATCCTTCCTAAGCTAAGACAAAAACGTGTGAGTCAGAGGCTAAAAAACTGTGAGCTAGCTCACACTAACTCAGCTTAGAGGGAACACTGCTGAGGAGGCAAGGGTGGGAGCAAGGGCAAAGAGGAAAAAAGCCCCAACACCCATACAGACAGAACGGTGTGTGTGGGGGAAGCAGGCCACGGCTTTTTTTTTTTTTTTTGAATACAGCAGAAGAAGCGTTGGTGCAGCATGGGGCTAGATCCAGCATTGAGCAACCCACCTGATGCCTGAAATAATCCCATCCCTTAGCCTACCTGCTGGGGTGGGAGGAAACTGAGGAGTGACAAGCTCCGGGATGCCACATGGATGGCAGCCTCTGTGTAGTTCCCTTGCCACCTGTTGGTGAGAGCCAGCCCTCAGCCCCTGCCTAAGCATGTAGCTTGCTGAGGAGGCAAGGGTGGGAGCAAGGGCAAAGAGGCAAAAAAACCCAACACCCATACAGACAGAATGGTGGGGGGGGGGAAGCAGGCCACAGCTTTTTTTTTAATACAGCAGAAGAAGCATTGGTGCAGCATGGGGCTAGATCAAGCATTGAGCAACCTACCTGATGCCTGAAATAATCCCATCCCTTAGCCTACCTGCTGGGGTGGGAGGAAACTGAGGAGTGACAAGCTCCGGGATGCCACATGGATGGCAGCCTCTGTGTAGTTCCCTTGCCACCTGTTGGTGAGAGCCAGCCCTCAGCCCCTGCCTAAGCATGTAGCTGAGAGGCTTCACCCTCAAGACCCCATATGGGAGTCCCCATATGGGGGAGGCAGGCACACAAGCACAGCCTCATACACACTCCCACTGGATCTGTCCCAATGCCCAAACTGGCCACCAAAGTTGTGACAAAATGCAGTGGGGGGAAAAACCCAAGAACAACCAAGTAAACCAAACATAAATCTGGAACAACTCAAAACGTGTGTGTGGGGGGGAGAGCCTGAAAAGGAACTGAGGGGGAACTCTCTGTGGCAGCTAGTAAAATAGGGAGGGGTGTGTTGGAACAGAAGCCCCAAGCTCTGGGACTGCCCCCCCTCCCAAGTTCCACCCCTCCAGCCAGCCTACAGGAGAGCTGGTTAGCGGGCCAGGGCTCAAAGCAAGGTCTCTGCCTCCTCCCGACTCCTGAAGCAGGCTTGGAGCTGAGGATGCAGTCTCCCTTGGTTCGCTTTCAGTCCCGCAACCACGAATGTGGCCCCAGGTGAGTCCAGGGCTGATACTTCTCAGCACAATATCCCTTTTGCAGTGATCACATTTTCCAGAGTGCTACGGAATTGTCCTGGCCATTGCAAACAGTCCCTAGTCATGTTCAGCATTTAGAGTATGTCCTGCAGGTGCATAGTTGTGTGTTCTGTATTACTAGCAAAGGAAATAACATCTACAGAGCTGTGAATTTGACAAAAAAATTACAAAGCCTTCCATTGCAATGGATTTAGAAGGGTGTAACTCTGTTTAGGATTACACAGTACATTTCTTAAATCCATATTCTGAAATAATGGCCATACCTTTGCTTTGTAGTCAGAGTCATTAATCCTATTTTTATCCTTAAATACAAGGGAAGAAAAATCACCATAACCACCATTTGGATTTAATTTACTACACAGCCAGCTGAGATATAGAGTCCTATCTGCAATAAATAACTTAGAACTGAGAACCCAACACTTGGAGGAAAATACTGTATTTCAGTGGTGGAGCATCTTCCTAGCATGCAGAAGGTCCCAGGTTCAGTTTCCGGCATCTCTGGCTAAAAGGCTCAGGGAAATAGACTTCAGTCCTTGGACCTTAGACAGCTGCTGCCAGCCAACAAAGACAAAACTGACCTTGATAAGTCTACAGTCTAAATTAGTTTAAAGCAACTTTGTGTGTGTCAGAGGCCTGGAGAAATTTGGAATCCTTCTCAGAATTTTTGCTATCTTATAAAATGCAAAATATATTTGAAGAGAGATTATCCTGAATGTAAGACCCCCAGAAACTATATAGATTTTTTAAAAAGTTACTGGCCATAACTATAACTTGCATGCAATTTTAAGACAGCACCCTCTGTTTCTTGATGGAGCATATAGGGGGGAAATCTGTTCTTCCTTTTTATCATGCTCTTCAAATTTAAGTTTGGGTTTAGGTGAAATCTGGTAGCAATTTTAGGGCTTTATGGAATCTCTCTGAGAATTTTTTAACTTTTTTGTGTGCTTTATCTTGAAATCTGAGGAAATGAATGGAGTTATTGTAATTTCTGGGTTTAGGATCCTGTACCTGTATCACATTTTAGGATAATCTTATTATCTTGTACAAGGCTTTTTTTGGGCAGGAACGCACAGGAACGGAGTTCCGGCTGGCTCCTGAGTTGGCCACGCCCAGCAGGAACTCATTAGCATAATAGGGCACACCCAACAGCAGAAACTCATTAGGATTGGCTACATTCGGGGGTGTGTGGTCTAACATGCAAAGGGTTCATGCTACAAAAAAAGCCCTGGGTTTTGACAGCAAACAACGTAAACAGAATAAGAAGCAAAAGGTGGGTGTGGCTGGATGACAACACTTCTGGTGACATGGGGGTGTGGCCTAATATGCTAATGTGCTGTCAGGGTGTGGCCTACTATGCTAATGAGTTTCTGCTGTTGGGTGTGGCCTGTTATGCTAATGAGTTCCTGCTTGTATATGGAGTTGTATATATGCTTGTATATATGAGTTCCTGATCTTGTATATGGAAAGTGTATGGCTAGATTAACAACTTTTGTCCTTAATCAACAGCTGATGAACAACCAGAGAAAAACTAATTGGCAGACACAGAATAGTAAACAACAGCATCAGACACTGCTGCTGAGATAAGTCTATTACAAGACAGATGGAATCCAAAGAATTAAATGCCTTTTTTTTGTATTGGAATATTTTCATTTTCTCATTTGCCATCTTTATTTGAGTGCCGAAAAGCATTATAAAGCAACAACTGAAAACTAAACACATTTACACACACACAATGAAACCTAAAATAAGCTGGGGGGGGAGGTTAAAATCAGAAAGAAAGAAATAGCTTGAGTCCCTATTCTGATAGAATCAATAGTGGTTATTAAGGCCTATTTGTAAAATCTTTGATGAAAAGTCAGTTATGTATAAAGAAAGTCCATTATTTACACTACTATTATATTCTAATTTCATATATTAGGCAGCCTTATTTCCAGTATCTGGAATTAGGTATCATTATTAAACAATGTCTGAGTAAATTAAAATATTATGATGGAGACCACCCAGATGAATAGAAAAGAAATCTGAGCCTTCAGTCTTTTTCTCATGCTGCGGTACACATTAGAGGAGATAGTTTTGCAACAAAACAAAAAAAGGAAGGACAATTTTTTTAAGAGATAGAGATGGTGGAGGGCACATAGGATCTCCCCCTTTCACTCTTTAAAAAAAGGAAAGATTAAATTTGGAAATCATCTACCTTTCCTTTGAATCCTGTTTTCCCTACTGAAACTAAGGATAGATACCTGTAATTGGAATAAATACCTATTGTTTTGTTTATTCCCACCATCCTCTGTGGTCTCTTGTTTGCCTTAAAAAAAAAAGACTGTGAATGCCTTAGGGCAGGAACCTGCTTTCTTTTACTCAGTAAAGTGCCATGTACATCGAAAACACGATATAAACAATATATAAACGTTACTTGCCCACTGTGATAGGTAGAACAAGAAATGTACACCAGAGACAGAACAGTTAGAGCAGTGCTCTTGATCAGCCAATAGGAGTTTTATAGTGGAGATATAAGATCTGATCAGGGGAGGCTGTTGGTCATAAGTCAGGTTTTGAAGGCTGTGAATAAGAAAGGAGATTCTGAAGGGTGAGAGAGAAGGGTTAGTATAAAAGTCTGGGGAACTGAGGCATTTCAGTAGGTCAACAGGATTTTGCTGGGGCCATGCAAATTAGCTGCAACAGAGGGCCGTGTTATAAACCTGCTTGAGCAAAGTATTTTCTGAGGGATGTACAGTGTGAAGCCTAACATTCCATAACTCCTGGTAAAGTTACCTCAGCTGGAGGGTTACCAACTTCCAGGTGGGTTCTCCAGCCTACCGAGATCAACTACTCTGGAGGAAATTGCAGCTTCAGAGGTGGACTCTATCTACAATTGCCAGCTCCAGGTTGGAAAACTCCTGGAGATTTGGGGGTGGAGCCTGGGAAGAAGAACCTCAGTGAGGTACAGTGCCATAGAGTCCATCCTCCAAAACATCTGTTTTCTCCAGGAGAACTGATCTCTGTAGTCTGGAGATTAGGGTAATTCCAGGGGATTCCCAGGTCCCTCCTGGAGGCTGATATCCCTAACTCTGTCGCTTCACATCCCTGCTGATTTTTTGAACTCCCTCTCCTCCCCAAACTCTGACCTCCCCAAGCAACCATCCCGGTGGCGTCACGCACACTCCAGCCGCCAGCCGGGAGTCCCCTGCTGCGGCAAGAAAATGACTTGGCAACCCTATAGCTCACAAAGTTGAATTTTTGCTCACAAGACTCCACAGCTTAGAGGGACTATTGGTTTAGCCCCCAGAAAATCCAGCATACCCACATTTTCAATAACTTCCCTCTTCTAAGCCTTTTGAGTGTAGTCAGAAAGGAGCATAAAATATTATAGCAAGGGTGGGGGGTATTTAGGGCTTGTACTTTGTTGTGCATGTTTTAAATTGTGATTTCTAAGCTGCTTTGAGCTTTGAGGTACTTTTCTCCCTTTCTCACAATACAAGAACTCAATGAAATTGCTGAGCGGTCGGGTTAGAATGGATAAAAGGAAGTATTTCTTCACCCAAAGAGTGATTAACACATGGAATTCCCTGCCACAGGAAGTGGTGGCAGCTACAAGCATGGACGGCTTCAAAAGGGAATTAGAGAAGCATATGGAGCAGAGGTCTATCGGTGGCTATTAGCCACAAGGTATAGATAGGGGCTCTGGGGCAAGTGATGCTCTGTCTTCTTGGTGCTTGGGGGGGTCAACAGTGGGAGGGCTTCTAATGTCCTGGCCCCACTGGTGGACCTCCTGATGGCACCTGGTATTTTTGGCCACTGTGTGACAGAGTGTTGGACTGGATGGGCCTTTGGCCTGATCCAACATTGGTGTATCTTATGTTCTTATGTAAAAATTTCTGCTGTCCATTTCTACACATTAAGCCTAAGTGAAAGGGACAAAACATTTCCCCCCTAGATGCAAATGGGCACTTTACATTTTGTAAATAAAATACTGGGGTTCATGAAAGGCTAAAGTTGTTTTGTAAACACAGATTTGCTGAAGAAACACACTTTGCATTAAAAAAAACCCTGCAGATAATATATTATTATGTTCTTATGCAATAATAGTAGGGCTGCCAAAAAGCCTGTAGAAAAATGCCCCACCTCTTTAATTTCAATTAATTAATGGAATGTTGCTTACCATGTGATTGTCCACCATGCCATGAAAATCTTCAGCCACCCATTTCCGCATATTGAACATCGTAAACATTCCTCCAGGCCAGTTGGCAACCCTAGATGATGGCCCCCACTTGCAAGAGGTTAGAAATTTGAAGGAAATGCTACCCTGTTCAGTTTACTTTGGATTATTGAGAGAGCTTGTGGTGTAAAATGTACTTGTTTACAAATATGTAGCACACAGTAAAGGCCAGCTAATATTCCTTTAGCGAGCAGCAAATCCACAGACAATACACATATTCGCCTCCCTGCTACTCTCCGCTAGACTTGTGCTTTTTTTTGTTATTAATTACTGTAATTATGAAAATGGGGTATTTTGTGGCTATCATGATTAATATGAAAACAAAATAGATTCCCCATCTAAACAGGCTATAACAACAACAGTATAGCTCCACCTATTTTGTTCTGGTTTCTTTTATTATTGCAAGCTCTGTCCTCTAATCTATTGGGTTCACTTTTGCAAGGCAGACAGTGTTTTTCTAATGAGGGCAGGGCTCTAGTCGGGGGGGAGCTCTCAGGTACGGAGCTCCGGAAGAGAACCTCTAGGGGGCAGGGCGGTCACGTGGTGAAGCCCCGCCCCCTTCTTTACCCCGCCCTCTGCTTCGATCCTCATTCCGTTTGGGAATGAGGATGAAGCAGGAGGGTAAGTAGCCGGGCCTTCTGACACACTTCCGGTGATGTCAGGGGGTGTGGCCTTCTGTCACTTCCGGTGATGTCTGGGGGGCGTGGCATATGCAAATAAGTTATGCTAATGAGTTATGCTAATGAGCTCCGGCAGCTCTTTTTCTACAACAAGACCCCTGAATGAGGGTACATAGAGCGTATAGTGTTCCATAGGGGGAGAGGGAGAAAGAGGCTCAGGACTTTCTTGATTGCATCTGAGCTGTAGCCACTAGGATTATATACATTTTCTGCCCTGGCCCCATCCTGGTGGAACTCTCTGCCAAATAACATTCAGGCCCTGTGGGATTTAATGCAGTTCCACAGGACCTGTAAGGCAGAGATGTTCCACCAGGCATTTGGTTGAGGACTGTGATGGTTTCCATCTGTCTGGTGCTCCTGTCTCCCCCCCCCCATTGAGGCAGTGGCATAATCCATAGTCTTAGTGTCAGTTTATTGGGATGATATTTTTATTGTATTGTTATTGTTTTATTTCTTAAATTAATATATGAATGGGGTTTTTTATTTACGTATACTGCCCTGAGCCCTGTTTTTACAGGGGAGTGTGGTTTAGAAATCTAATTTAATAAACAAATAATAAATAAACCCAGTCCTGAAGGATACATGGTGGGACTTTGCCTTCCTGTCCTCCCAATGCCTGCCCCAATGTGCCAAATTGTCTTTTGCTGGAAACTTCCCTTCCCTTTCCTCTGCACTGCCCTGATTGCCTGCTCTTTTCTGTCCTTACCCCCCATTGAAGCAAATCTACTTCAAGGTTCTCCTCCTGCTAACTGCCTACCCAGATGCCCGTACCCTCCTTGTGCCACCAAATGTTCTTGCTTTGTCAGTCTGCCTCTTCCTGATGCTACTGCTCTTCAAGCTATGTGGCCGCAGTACTGTGTTAGTTTGAAATCAATCACATCAGTTCTCCCATAGACTTTAATGTTAAGCATGGGTGTTTTTCATTGACTCAAAAGGGAAGGGAAATTTTATTCTAGATGTCTTAAATTTGGCAATGTAGGTAGGGTAGTACTACAATCTCCCTGAGTTTTGTCCAATGTGGATGGAAAACCATAAAGGTACAAACCTGAGAAACAGGGTGATAGTCTTCCATTGAAACCTCTGGGAATTAATGAAATGGAATCATGAGAACAAAACAATAATAACGAAAGGAACAGTAATGAAAAAATCTTATGGAACAACCTAATACCAAAACAGTCCCTTTTGGAAATAATGAAAATGAAAGGGGGAGGGGATCTCTTATGCACAAGTTTATTGCCTGTGGTCCCTTCTGTAGTTCTAGCTAGAAACTTCTAGCTCTTCTGCTCCATCTTACTCTGATCACTATCTATCAATTCAAAAGTGCAATTACCACAGACCCCAGCCCTGCAGGTGAACTGCTAGTTCAAGGGAAAATCTGCTGTCATTAAGAAACATTCACATTCATTTGTTAAGGTCCTGACCACTCGTTCACAATCAGTGTCCCAGCCAAATGGATAATATATTCCATTCATCACTGCAACCTAGTACATACTATTTCATTGGGCCCTAGGGATTTGCAGTTGGAAACTTACTAATCAGGATCCACCCTGAAACAATGTCCATGAATAAATGCTGGAAATGCAAACAATCATAACATTTCTTATGCGAAAAGCATCACATGCCCTTTCCCACACATTAAGCCTCTACCAAAGGGATGGGACATTTTTTACTAGGCCAGCCAGCAATCCTAGCATGTGATTGGTACAAGTTACTTCCTCAGGTAAGTAGCATTGATACTACATAGGGCTAGTGCATATCATGGCCACCAAATGGAAGAATTTGTCATGTGCGGCAGTGCATCATGGGCAGCTTTCCCCATATTTCTGCAGATCTTTTTTCTTCCCCCCTCCCCACATTTGCTTTGGTGAGGGGGAAATTGCTGGCTTGCCATGTGGTAATAGCTGCCTCAGGGAGTCATTAAGAGTGGCCTCCTCAGAGCCACAAGTACAGAGAAGTTCTGACAGGACTGATGTCATACAATGATTGGTTGTCAGAGTTACAAATAAGATCCTTGTTGCCCTGTCAGCCAGTGAAATTTCTTCATTTTACTCTGGAAAAACACATCAATATTTTAATTCATAAAGCCTCTGCTTGCCTGCCAGGCCTGTGAATGAATGGGAGAGAGGTTATTTTGCTCCAGTTACCCCTGGGTGTTTTGACTACATCTGGAGTTAGACAGGTGGGGTGTGCTGCTCTGTCCCAGCCCATCACTTCTGTTTATATGGTTTATTAAACTGCTGAAAGGTTTTGAATCTCTCATTTCATTGTAAAATCCATTTCTCCGCATGAACAATTCATCCTAAGTAATCTGCAGTTTTCAGAGTTTGTAATATAACTCTTGATGCCCTCTAAACTTAACTCTTTCTGGGTAAAATGTGACAGCTCTTATTTTTCACAATTGGCACTCCAATGAATCTAAGCTGCAGCTTCACTTAGCTCTCCTCTTTTTCAAGCAGAACATGGATTTCTGATTTGAACTGTCTCATTCTCAGATCGGGAACAGAAGGGAGATTGCTGGAATTGGGTAGGTTTTTGCACCATGTATCATATCAAATAGAACATCAGGAGGAGGAGGAGGAGGAGG
>NW_015172052.1:289452-361124 GCF_001447785.1 Gekko japonicus | reverse complement strand
GGAGGAGGAGGAGGAGGAGGAGGAGGAGGAGGAGGAGAAGGAGAAGGAGAAGGAGAAGGAGAAGAAGAAGAAGAAGAAGAAGAAGAAGAAGAAGAAGAAGAAGAAGAAGAAGAAGAAGAAGAATTGTGGATATTTCATCTAGCTACTTGGGGTTCTAGTAATTCTATCTGTTTTTTTTAAGTTTATAGGCACATTCATTTGAAATGTGAATATGAAACAGTGTGACAAATTTTGCTTGTGCTGTGTGTGTTACGTGTTGTCAAGTCACTTCTAATGCATAGTGACCCTGTGAATAGATTACCTCCAAAACATCCTATTATTAACAACTTTGCTCTGGTCTTACAAACTGAAAGCCATGCCTGCCTTCATTGAGTCAATTCATCTCATGCTGAGTCTTCCTCTTTTCCTTCTGCCTTCAACTTTCCCTAGTATTATTGTCTTTTCCAGGGATCTTCTCACAGTGCACCTAGTTTAGTTTGGATTATTTCCAGGGATTTTACATACCTGCCAGTTTTTTTAAATCCCAGAGACAGAGATAGGCAGCTCAGTCCTAAACTCTGGGACCGATTTCCCACAGCTGCTGCTCTGCGCTCGTTCCTCTCTTTGCCCCGATGGTACGTGTCAATTTCCCACTCGAAGCCGCGTGGCCGCATTTTGACTCGCAGCTTCGCCCGATTTCCCCCGCGGTTTCGTGATCCTGTTTGTTTTTTTAAAAAAAAATCCCCTGCGAACAGGGTAGCTTTATTATTTTTTGTTACACCTAAACACTACAGAAAAAGAAAAAAGGGAAGGGAAAAGTTACCCCAGGATAAAGGACAGAAAATAAAAAACCCACACTATGACTAAAATCCCAAGAGAGAGGGTTGTAAATGGTTAGTATTCTGTTAGTATTCCAAAATGAAAAGCTTTTCGTTTAAGTCAATGTAGTGGGAAATTAGTATGTCCATATTAGTATCTTCTCCATTGTCTTCTGCGTGTGCAAAGAGTTCTTTCATCTCCATCACTGTTTGCAAAGTCCAAATCTTCAAAGAGTTATTTTGGTCTTCTAAGCCGCAAATCATATGTCTCTTTGGCCTCGTCACCGGTTGCTCCTTGGTCGTCGCCCTTATCTTCCATGATGACTGCTGCTGCACCTCCACTTTCTTGCTGTTCCTCTTCTTTCGATCCGAAAAACCGCTTCAACCATTCTTCTGCTTTAAACACCGAGTCAATTTTTTCCCTTTTGTCTCTATATTTGAACACGACACCTTCAGGGAAATTCCAGGAATACGGAATTTGGTTGATCTGTAGTGTAGAAATCAACTCTTTGTAGGCTTTTCTTTTTTCACGAACCTCAAATGGCACATCTTTTAAAACTTTGATAGTTGTAGCTCCCAGCTGCAGGGGATTAGCTGATGTTGCTCTGAGAATATAATCTCTCATCTGTCTTCTGAGAAACTTGACAACTACTTCACCCGGCAAGTTATTTCGTTTTATATATTTAGAGTATGATCGATAAATCACCTCGAATTCAGCTTCCGCTTCTGCTGTTGTGCAACCTATCACCAGTGCGATAAGCTCTGCCATCATCTTTTTCAAGTTTTCTCCTTGTGCTTCAGCTATCCCCTGGAATCTGAGTGTCTTGTTTGCTTTTTCCATCTGCAGGTTCAACAGTCTACGTTCTTGCAAATCTTGTCTTTGCTCTAGCAGACCAACTTTCTTTTTAACTTTTTTGGTGTCATGTGCTGTCTCTTTAAGCTTGTCGTCTGTTTGGATTGACTTTTTGACCAGCTCGGCAATTGGCTGTAGCTGCTTTGCCAGGCTTTGGTTGGACGCGGTCATTACTTTAGAAGACCAACTTCACTCTTCTTCAAAGAATCGCTTAAGTTTTTCTGCAAACACAGCTAAGTCTCTTGCACACTTCTGCGATTCTCTTCTCTCCCCCCCCCCATTTTGTTAAGATATTTCTGTTTGTTTACGTCTGGGAGGCTTCCAGGACGCCACTTTCCGAAGGGTGGGGGGGAGAACTCACTTTTTTAAAAAAAGGTTTTCGCTTGGCTCTTTCTCCGACTCATCGCCCGTCTGCATCCAGACTCCTTATAGCTCCAATAAATCGATAACCCTCGCAGCTTGTCCCGGTCGGCGTCGGCTAAGCTCAGTAAAAACCGAACCTTGCAGGGGGAGGACCGAATGGGGCAAAGGAGCGCCTCAATTCTCCGGCATTACACCGTTGAAGAGGTCGCCCCTCCCGTGCCCCCGGCTCGGAGCCTTTACCTAAGGCTCACCTGGGAGTGCCACTTGAGGTGGCACCCCTCCTACCGCACTGGAGTGCGGATTACCTCCCCAGCGATCGGGGAGAGTGTCCACCATCGCCGAGCCACAGACCGGAAGTCCTCGTGATCCTGTTTTTTGAAGATTATGAAACTGCAGGCAAAACTGGGTAAAGCGGGTCAAAATGCGGCCACGTGGCTTCGAGTGGGAAATTGACATATACCATCGGGGCAAAGAGAGGAGCGAGCGCAGAGCAGCGGCTGTGGGAAATTGGTCTGGGTTTTCTACTGGGTGTTCTACCCTATGTTCTCTTAGAACAGAAGAGCTTCTTTTTTTTTTTTAAGAAAGACCCCGAACATCAAGGAACACTCATTCTTCCTTGGAGCATTTGGAACCCCCTCATGTGAGAAACAGGAAACTCAGAAGAAGGTGGACATCAACAAAGTGACCAGCACCCAAACAGGAGACAAGACTAGATCCACACCACATACAGTGCAAACTAGTCCTCTGACCAAACACCCAAGTGGGCATATCAAGTTTAAAAAATTATCACTGAGAGATTTGGAATCCTTCATTATCTCTAGTGTTAAAACCAGCCATATATACCAGGACAGGAAAATCACAATACTATGGAACAGCACATAGCATAAGTGAATATTTTGCTTGAGACCTTTCGTTGAACTACCTAGTATATGGCCAGTTCCCACTCTAAATGAGGTGGCTGCTGGCATTTGCCCACTCCCCAGCCTCCCCACAAATGAACACAAGGGTGCAGGTGAGCCAATCAGGGCTCAATATGGGAAGCCTGTCCAGGTTTGACGGTGGCTGCCTCCCTCCACAGTCCAGCATCATGTGAGCTCCCCACCCTCTCTCCCTCTTTTGAGATAATGTGAGCTGGTCATAGTTTGGGGGGCTGAGCATCATCTTTCTTCATGGTCCTTCATCTTGTCTTCATAGTCCAAAAGGGTAAAGTATAAATAGGCCTGGTAAAGCTGATTAGGCCCTAACTGGGATGGCAAGAAAAGCACAGGTTGAGGGGATTTTGATTTGGTAAGCACCCCGAGATATAAGCTAGGCGGTCTGGGTGGCTCAGTGAGGGGTCTGCTTTGGGGTTGGGGGGACATACGATGAGCCTTAAGGTCTAGCAGTCACAGGCAAGACTATGCCCCTCCATACCCTCTATGCACTCATGTGTGAGCCATGAGGAGAAAGGTTCAGAAAGGTTCTGACCCTGGCTCTGAGCCAGGGTGGTTTTGCCCTGTTAGGAAGCAAAAGACACAACCCTTGGTTTAATGCATTAACTAAGTTATGCAGATCAGCCTGTGTAAATCACGTACCCATTTTAACCCATAACCTGTGTTGTGTTTCATTCGAGGGGTGGGTGGGCAAAGCTCTGAAAGCAGTCACAGGGGAGATCCACCTTGGCCTAAACCTTTTTTTTAAAGAGATACTGCAAATACATTTCTTTCCTATTTCAGAATGATCAGCTTGAATACTTTGAGTCTTAAGGCTGGAATAGATTTCTAGTCATCTGTTAAGCGCACATGGTCAGATTTGCTTTTCGAAATCACCACCATGCTGCTATGTAATTAGCACTTTAATAGAAAAAAGAGGGAGGGGCGTCCTTTTAAAAACTTCCTGCTTTCTCAGATCCTCTAATCAAGCCAGCTGAAGATTCCATCTCAGGTTGATGCATGGCATCTACCAGGAACAGAGCCTGTTCAGTACTTACCCAGTCCTGGGGAATTCACTCTGTCAAGATGACCACCTGTCCTCCTCTTTGGCAACCCTCCAGGAACAGATTAAGATAATGCTTTCATGTAGATAATTTTATATTTAATAGCAAGACCTAGGTCACATTATGCTACTTATTATTTGTGGCACGCCTTCTAATTTTATTTTATTTTACAATTTGGGTAAGGGACTTTATGAATATTTTATTATATTTTTAATGTTGCTGCTTTTGTTACTTGTTACTTGTAAATAGCTTTTGCTATAAAGTGGTATATAAACTTGGTAGATCAAAAATGAAGTCAGGCAAGAAGTCCAACAGTGCAATCCTAAGGAGGTTTTCTTATTTCTATTAAAGAGGGCTTACTCCCAGGAAAGCGTTTTTAGGATTGCACTGTTACTTCTGCCAATGAATTCACTAAGGCTGCTCCCAACTAAGTGTGCATTGGATATATGCTTCAGGTACAGCAATAGGAAGGGGAAATATTTAGTTTTTAAACCTTCTTAACATCATTTGGATTCAATGCAACAGTTCTTTTGGGGTTCTTTAATTGTTTAGGATTCCAAATTCTTCCGGCCTTACCTGCCCCCCCCCCAACCTGTTTGGCTGTTCCACCATATTTTAGTAGAATGTTTCATGGTGGTTTTCTGTTGTTGTTCAGTCGCACTGTCGAGTCCGACTCTTCGACCGGATCACACCAGGCCTTCTTGTCTTCCACCGTCCTCTGAAGTTTGCTCAATTTCATGTTCACTGCATCTATGACACTGTCCAACCATCTCACCCTTTGCCATCCCCGTCTTCTTTGACGTTCAATTTTCCCCAGGATCAGGGTCTTCTCCAGTGAGTGCTCCCTTCTCATTTGGTGGCCAAAGTATTTGAGCTTCAGTTTCATTATCTGGCCTTCCAGGGAACAGTCAGGGTTGATTTCTTTTAGGATTGACTGATTTGATCTTCTTGCAGTCCAAGGGACTCTCAAGAGTCTCCTCCAGCACCATAGTTCAAAAGAATCTATTCTTCGGCACTCGGCCTTCCTTACAGTCCAACTCTCGCAGCCATACATGACTACTGGGAATACCATTGCTTGGACCATGCGTATTTTTGTTGGCAGGGTGATGTCTCTACTTTTTATCATGCTGTTTAGGTTCACCATCGCTTTCCTCCCAAGGAGCAGGCGTCTTTTAATTTCATGGCTGCAGTCACAGTCTGCGGTGATCTGGGATCCCAGGAACGTGAAGTCTGTCACTACTTCCACGACTTCCCCTTCTATTTGCCAAGGAGTGATGGGGCCGGATGCCATGATCTTAGTTTTTTTGATGTTGAGCTTCAAGCCCACTTTTGCGCTCTCCTCTTTTACCCTGAGCAAGAGGCTCTTTAGGTCCTCTTCACTTTCTGCCATTAGAGTGGTATCGTCTGCATATCTGAGGTTGTTGATCTTTTCCCCAGCAATCTTAATTCCCGCTTGTGATTCATCCAGGCCAGCATTTCGCATGATGTACTCTGCATATATATTAAATAAGCAAGGCGACAATATACATCCTTGTCGTACTCCTTTTCCTATGCTGAACCAATCAGTTGTTCCATATCCGGTTCTAACTGTCGCTTCTTGGCCCTTATACAGGTTTCTCAAGAGACATGTGAGGTGGTCTGGTACTCCCATCTCTTTAAGGACCTGCCATAGTTTGTTGTGATCCACACAGTCAAAGGCTTTAGCATAGTCAATGAAGCAGAAGTAGATATTTTTCTGGTACTCTCTTGCTTTCTCCATAATCCAGCGAATGTTGGCAATTTGATCTCTAGTTCCTCTACCTCTTCGAAACCCAGCTTGTACTTCTGGTAGTTCTCTATCCACGTACTGTTGAAGCCTAGCTTGTAGGATCTTGAGCATGACCTTGCTAGCGTGTGATATGAGTGCAATTGTGCGATAGTTTGAACATTCCTTGGCATTGCCCTTCTTTGGGATTGGAATGTATACTGACCTTTTCCAATCCTGTGGCCACTGTTGCGTTTTCCAAATTTGCTGGCAAATGGAGTGCAGAACTTTAACAGCATCATCTTCTAAGACTTTGAATAGCTCAGCTGGAATACCATCACCTCCACTAGCTTTGTTGTTAGTAATGCTTTCTAAGGCCCATTTAACTTCACATTCCAGGATGTCTGGCTCGAGGTCAGTGATTATACCGTCGTGGTTGTCAAGGACATCGAGGTCTTTCTTGTATAGTTCTTCTGTGTATTCTTGCCATCTTTTCCTAATCTCTTCTGCTTCTGTTAGGTCCCTACCGTTTTTGTCCTTTATCATGGCCAGCTTTGCATGGAACGCTCCCTTGATTTCTCCAATTTTCTTGAAGAGATCTCTAGTCCTTCCCATTCTATTGTTTTCTTCTATTACTTTGCACTGTTCATTCAGGAAGGCCTCCTTATCTCTCCTTGCTGTTCTCTGGAAATCTGCGTTCAGTTGGGTAAATCTTTCCTTTTCGCCTTTGCCTTTCGCTTTCCTTCTTTCCTCTGCTATTTGTAAAGCCTCATCAGAAAGCCACTTTGCTTTCTTACATTTCTTTTTCTTTGGGATGGTGGTGATTGCTGCCTCCTGTACGATGTCACGAACCTCTGTCCATAGTTCTTCAGGCACTCTATCTATCAAATCCAGACCCTTGAATCTATTCTTCACCTCTACTGTATATTCATCAGGGATGCGATCTAGGTCAAACCTGAATGGCCTCGTGGTTTTCCCAATTTTCTTCAGTTTAAGTCTGAATTTTGCAATGAGTAGCTCATGATCTGAACCACAGTCAGCTCCAGGTCTTGTTTTTACTGACTGGATAGAGCTTCTCCATCTTTGACTGCAAATTATATAGTCAATCTGATTTCGGTGTTGCCCATCTGGTGATGTCCATGTGTAGAGTCGCCTCTTAGGTTGTTGGAAAAGGGTGTTCGCTATGACCAGTGTGTTCTCTTGACAAAACTCTGTTAACCTTTGCCCTGCTTCATTTTGCTTTCCAAGGCCAAACTTGTCTGTTATTCCAGTTACCTTTTGACTTCCTACTTTAGCATTCCAGTCCCCTATGATGATGAGGACATCATTTTTTGGTGTTAGTTCTAGGAGGTGTTGTAGGTCTTCATAGAACCGGTCCACTTCAGCCTCTTCTGCATCAGTGGTTGGGGCATACACTTGAATTACTGTGATGTTGAATGGTTTGCCTTGGAATCGGACAGAAATCATTCTGTCATTTTTGAGATTGTATCCCAGTACTGCCTTTTGCACTCTCTTGTTGACTATAAAGGCCACACCATTTTTTCTACGAGATTCCTGGCCACAGTAGTAGATATAATGGTCTTCTGAGTTAAATTCGCCCATTCCTGTCCACTTTAGTTCACTGATTCCTAGGATATCGATGTTCAGTCTTGCCATCTCATTTTTGACCACGTCAAGCTTACCTTGATTCATAGATCTTACATTCCAGGTTCCTATGCAGTATTGTTCTTTGCAGCATCGGACTTTCCTTTCACCATCAGACACATCCACAACTGAGGGTCCTTTCGGCTTTGGCCCAGCCGCTTCACTCTTTCTGGGGTTACTTGTACTTGCCCTCTGCTCTTCCCCAGTAGCATATTGGACACCTTCCGACCTGAGGGGTCATCTTCCGGCGTCATATCTTTTAGCCTTTTGATACTGTCCATGGGGTTTTCTTGACAAAGATACTGGAGTGGGTTGCCATTTCCTTCTCCAATGGATCACACTTGGTCTGAGTTCTCTGCTGTGGCCTGTCTGTCTTTGGTGGCCCTCCACGGCATAGCCCACACCTCATCGAACCACACAAGCCCCCTCGCCACAACAAGGCAGTGATCCATGAGGGAGCATGGTGGTTTTATGCCTGTTATATCCCTGTCTCTTGTTGCTGCTATAGTTGTTGCTTTGGTCTTTACTGATTAAATACTTTCAGGAAAAATGTGAAAACTCCAGCTAATTACAGTAGGCTGCATTGGTATTTATTATTTATTTACAAAATGTATTATTTATTTACAAAAGTTATACCCCACATTTCTGTCCTCATCAGGCCAAGATGACTGATTAATCCCTTTTATTTCTGCAGCCTCTTTTGAATTTACAAACATATAATAACAAAAGAATGATCAGCTGGCAGAAGTGCAGGTTATAAAAACAGCTCTGCTTTTCACATCTACACATTTGCTGATTGTTCAAAGAATTCTAAAAGTACACTTGCTAAGAAAACTCAGCATCTGTGGGATAAGATTCAGGTGAAACAGCAGAATAGTAAAACTAATAGACCACAAACCACTTGCCTTTGAACCCAACATTTTCTAACTGTTGAATGAATCTCTTTGATTTGTATAGCCTCCAGATCTAATTTCCTAATCTGCAGTCAGTCAATTAGTCGGAACCTTTATTAGGCATTAATTATGATCATATATCAATTACTAGAATAAGGTTAAAAGGGTTGGGAAATTGTAAGAACTAAGCTAGTATAATGAAGTGGAAGATATTTTCCAGTTTGTTTCCATGACCTCAGTAAATTTAAAATAAACATAGCAACTTGACTAGTAATAAAGGTACTTTAACCAGATAAAGGGTAAGAGACTGGGTGACCGATAAAATTATGGATGAGAAGGCTAACAGATTCCTCTGCTCAAGATGACGGTGACAGTAGAGTAAAACATGAGATCATAGTTTCAGGGACTCTAACCCAGAATGGGCAGAGCCTTTCGGCTTGAGGTGTCTGCACAAATATCTGCTGTAGAGAGCTGCAGTAGGCAAGATGTCAAACCTAGCTACCATGAAGGCTCTTCTGATGAGCTTTGAGATGGAAGAAATATGCAGCCAAAGTCCCATAGTCAAGGATGATATGTAAGGCCAAGGGAGAGCAAATTTGATTTACTACTGCACACAGGGACTGCCTATCAATATCCTTTAACCTCTGGTGCAGCAAGCAAAAGGCTTGATGTCTCCTGAACATATAGATCGATTCAAGTGGTACTTCCCAGATTTTGTTGTCTGATTGCACCCTTTAAATCCACCTGGCATTCGCACCTATGTCGGGCCTAATTGTGCGTATGATCACAGCCTAAGTATCAGAGAGTATATACACAGCTAGAGTTGTCTAATAAAAAATGGATGTGCAGCCAGAACTTTAAGGTCTGAAGCCAGGCCCTTGTCTCTAAGAGGCACAGCTCAGTCTCCAGGCACATGGCTGCATATCCAAAATAATTTGGAATGCCAAGGATACAATGTAGCAATAATGCTTGAAACATCTCAACTCTCTGATTAAAAGCACTACTCCAAATAAAAATTGCATAGAACAGTTGGCCTATAGGTTTAGCATTTAAAACACAAATAGCAGTAGGGAATTAGTGGCCCCCATGGGTGTAAACGTCAAGGCTAAATGAAGCTGGGAGAATGCTTTTCTTTTTTGTTACTGCTGCATTACCTTGTTTCTCCTGCAATAGTGCTGGATCCAGTATCATCCCCTAGGCTCTTAACTGAGCCAGTAAGCATCAGCTGGACCCCATCAAAGGTGAGAAGCACAGTACCCTTCCAGCATTCCCAAACAGTATTACCTCCTTCTTGTCAGGATTCGGTTTCAGACCTGCCTCTTGACTCCTGTTAGATTTCTTTTCAGTAGGAATTGCACTGATGAAGAACTTGCTGGTGGATCGAACCCAACATAACTTTCTATATGGCTTTGAGATATGATGGAGTAAACACTTAAACAAACAAAGCGGAGAGATTTAAAAATAAACAAGTACTGAAGAATCATCGTCCCTTTTAGCAACACAACATTCCATTTTTCACTTTGTGTTTTCCTGGGGATTCCCAACTGTGAGCGTAAGATAACAAAATTGCTGGTGTTGAACTTAATGTTAGCTTTTATTGCAGTTTCCTTGCAAGCACTGTATTTACATTTTTTTAAGCCTCATGCCCCAGTTTTAGGATGTTTACTGTTATCTGGTGGAGACCAAATAAAAGCACAGCCAGCAAATCCAGTCTTTGACTTGGCAACTAAAATTGTATATTGTTATGCCTAAAGATCTACTAGTCCCTGATAAAGCAGAAGAGAAAACTAGTAACCCTTTTAAATAACAATAATGGTAGGTATATATAAATTATTTCCCCAGAGCTGTAAAAACTCTGGTAGGCATAAGTTGCTCCTATAAGGACAAATTCATCATTTGCTTCAACTAGGAGGTAGCAACTGGGCATGTATACACTCATATGTACTCACCAACCACACACATTGATATCATGGTAGTTCCCAATCTTTGGCGAAATAAACTCAAAAAGGCATTATGGCTAATGTAGCTCTGGATGTGACAGGAGTTCCTAGGAAACCACTGGATCAGGAGACCTCTTTTCCCCCAGGTTTCCCCCATTAATTAAGTGAATGATCCTAAGCAGGTCTATTCAAAAGTATCATGTTATTCAACTGGGGCTGCGGTCACACGGAACAGAAGCCACACAAGTGAGATGGAAAACAGGCGGAGTTTCCGGGCGCGATCTCACCAGCACATCTGGGAAGCGTAGCACTCCCGTGGCTCAACCGAGGCTTCCAGCCGAAACTGCGTGGCAAAAAACTAGTACCTCGGAGGTACTAGTTTCCAGAAACTGCGGGGCAAGGGCAGGCGTCTGATCGCGTTTCCAGTGGCATCCGGCGCCCGCCCATGTCCCCTTGCAAATAAGGTGTGTGGTTTTTTTGTCCAAGTCTCTGTGGATGCGCACACGCACCCAACGGAGCATACGCATTTGTCATGTACACACAAAAACAAAACAGGTTGCCGCAGCGTGCGCTTCTTCATTGTGCACCGGCTTGTCCTGTGATCAGCACCTCTCCCTTGCCATGGAACCTCCACGGTACCTCCGCAGAACCTCCACGGGAGGTCTGATCACTTAACTGTGCAGTAGTTTGCCCCAGGGCAAACAGCCACGCTTCTCCCCCGCAGTTTCCTGCCCGTGTGACCGGGGCCTGGGTTTACTTTTATGACAGTGTCCCTAGGACACAGCTAAGGGCCTTATAAATTCACCAGAAACACATGCACACAGTCTGTTAGTGCACATAACTTTTATGAATTGGGACCCTATTTTATATATCTATTGCGATGCATGCTACTGGGGCTACCCTTGAAGAGTGTGTGGAAGCTGTAGCTAGTGCAGAATGCTGCTGCTAGATCGCTGGTCAGGGCCAGCTATCAGGAGCATGTAACCCTGATGTTACAGCAATTATACTGGCTACTGATCCACTCTTGGGCCCACTTCGAGGTGTTGTTTTTGTTCTTTAAAGCCCTACACCATCTTCTCCCGTATATTCCTGCCTGGGTGCTAAGATCACAGGGAGAGGCCCTTCAGACTGTCCTGTCAACCAAAAAAGTTCATTTCATGGGTACACAAAAGAGGGCTTTTTCAATGGCAGCCCCATGCTTATGGAACAACCTCCCCAGGGAGGTGTGCCAGGCCCCCTCCCTTTTGATTTTTAGGAGGCAGTCGAAGATGGTTTTATTTAGGACTGGGTTTGATTGATTTGGTGGCAGTCCTAAATTCTGGTTTTCAATCCTGGTTTTTATTATTGTTATTTTATTTTTATTGTAAACCACTTAAGTTCCATAAGGTGGCTAGTAAACATTTCAAATAAATAGCTATAAAAAATGGTTTGGATTTGATGGTAAATCTCTTCGTTTTCATCACTGCCCCCCTTCTGCTGGAGCCCTGAAGTGTCCCCAGACTGCAAGCCCTGCAAGACAAGGAACACGCGGGAACTGCATGAGGGCTAAATTGTCAGAGAGGGGGATGGGCACAAACACTGCCCCTCTTAACATTAGCAGGAAATTATCATGGAATCCAGTAGAACTATCTGTCCGCCTCCAGGTCTAACCAAGTTTGTGTTATATTTGGAACAATGGTCAGGGCAATGGGGCTGTACTGTATGCTCCTCTGTCCAAGGATTTCTTAACCCTTTGGGGGATGATTTCTGCTCTGCTCCCTCATTGGCACTGGAATGCTTAAAATTAGCACCAAGTGATGAGCAGAAAAATAAATAGAGCTGTCTTATCTTTTCTGTCTCCTCTCTCCCTCACCCTCCATTCAGTTGCTCTCAGCTTAGAATTCGGAAAAGTCAGTGTGGCTAGGCTTGCCACTTCTTCCTTATTTAATAATCATGGGAAAACAAAGAGATGGACCATTACTGGGGGGGGGGGAAACAACTTGGTAATCCATTACAAAGACAGTACATTGTAATAAAGTACAGGTAATGTTCTGATGTAGAAGACATGATTTTCTTACAATCTCACAGTGTTTCCCTGATCTTGAAACTTACCACTTATGTCTGAGAGGAAAGGGGATGGAAGATGTTGCCAGGAAGGGAAGGAGTTGAGAGTAGTGCTAAGTGATTAGAGGTGGCTCTTCCATTGAGGGTCTGTATCTCCCCCTCCCCATCTCCTCCTCCATCTATTAAACATTGTTCAGACAGAGAGCATAAGGCAGCCAGGAGCATTCTCTGCTTCAGAAGATATACCGGGTCCAGAAGCTGTGTCTAAAATTAACTGGGCATTTCACACCTTAGCGTTTTCAAAGCCTTCACCCAAACCTATACTTGGAGGTTTCTTCTCCTGACAACAACAAAAAAGCTTAAACAAGCCAGTTTCCACTAACCTCCTCCCTCTCTATGACTCTGGTGTCCTTCTGAACAGCTCTTTAATTAAAAGGAAATGTTCACAAGCTGTTTTATGGGTGGCCCATTTGAATTGAATTATTTGGCATCTTATAAAACAGGGAGTTTGACAATCTTTCAATAAAAATATCAAACATAAACTCTTTGTAAGCTAATGGCCAATAGGCTCTGTAATATAGCTTAAAGGGATGTTTATGGTGCAAACGGCCCATTTTGCTGCATTCGAAATAGCTCCTTGTCCTCCCATAAGTGATGAGGGGCTTTTATTTTTTTATATTTAGGGTCTTGCAGATTAATGTTTTGGTGGCGTGGAGATCATCATTAAACAATCTCATTATCTCTGTTTGAATGAAAAAGCAATGGTGCAGAAGCTGCAGATTTCTGCATACAGATGGCATATTAGCTTCCATCCCATGTAATGGTGATGATTGTGCTTATTCTTATACAAGGTTTCCAAATGCTAGGCTATTTTGTACCATACAGCATTTTTGTACTCTTGAGGTATATTCCAGGCCTTCTGAACTTAGCTTGCATTATACGTGCAATAAAACATTAAGCTATGGTTACTGATTGTGATTACCAGTCTCCAGGTGAGGCTTGGAATTTCCCCAGAATTGCAACCGATGAAGGGAGCTTTGAGTCTCAAAAGTTTATACTCCCAAAATCTTGTTGGTCTCTAAGGGGCAACTGGACTCAAAACGTAGCTTATCTCCATACTTCTGAAATCAGTTCCACTGAAGGAAATGGCAGATTTACAGGGTGGATAATGATCATGTATACAGCCATCTTCAGTAGTGTGCTTTTTAAAATTCCTTTAGGAATATTATTGTCTATAGAAGTACTGCAATTTATGAGATTTTTTTAAAAATTGTCTGCTTATCCGTTTTCGAGTGTTGAATCAAGTTGTAAAGGGAACCATAGGCTTTGGGTGTGTGTGTGGGGGGGGGTGTTTTGAAGTTTTTCCAAGCTCCTTCTTCTCTATGAATAATTAAATTGTGGGATTCACTGCCAGTGAGGATAGTGATGGCCAGGAGCATAGATGTCTCTAAAAGGAGTTTGACAGATTCATGGAGGACAGGTCTATTAATGGCTGCTAGAGACCACATCAAGAGAAGGCCTAAGCCTTTGTGCCCTGTCTGTCTGGCCCTACAAGGCAACTGGTTGGCCACTGTGTAGAACAGGATGCTGAACTAGATGGATCACTACTCTGATCCAGCAGCTGTCTTCTTATGTTCTTCCATCTCCAGAACTACAATCTTTCAATCTTATGTTCTTCCATCTCCAGAACTACAATCTTTCAATCCCAGGAGCCAAATCAGAAAACCCTGGCCTATCTAAAAAGGCTGTAACTCTGATATAAGATTCGAGTATACTTAGGCTGCAGTCACACACACTAAATAATCCACTTTCAATCCACTTTCTAACTGGATTTTGCCAGTCCACACAGTAAAAATCCAGTTAAAAAGGGCACTTAAAGTGGATTGAAAGTGGATTATTTAGTGTGTGTGATCACAGTCTAAACTCAGGCATGACACAGAGGCTTAAAAACATCCAGTCTAGGATTTCCATTTATTTTGTAAATCATTCCTGCATTACGCAAAGTGCCTGAAAAGCAGTCACCATTAAGTAAAGGTAAAGGTTTCCCTTGCTCGAAAGCCAGTCAAATCCGACTTTAGGGTTGCGGTGCTCATCTCCATTTCCAAGCTGAAGAGCCAGCGCTGTCTGAAGACGTTTCCGTGGTCATGCGGCTAGCATTACTAAATGCCAAGGCACACGGAACGCTGTTACCTTCCCACTGAAGCGGTACTTATTTATCTACTTGCAATTTCTTGCTTTTGAACTGCTAGGTTGGCAGGAGCTGGGGCCAGAGACAGGAGCTCACGCCGTCATGTGGCACTCGGGTCTCAAACTGCTGAACTACCAACCTTCCAGCCTGCAGTTCAGCATCTTAACCACTTGAGCCACTGCAGCTCAGCAGTCACCATTAACAACATGCAAATTGTTCTGTGGGTAGAACTGGTTAATCAGCTGTGTTTGTGGTTTGTGTATGTGTGAGTGTGGGAGGGAAGGCATTCGTAATAGACAAGTTCATCAGTTACGGAAATTCTCATCACTCTGTTGTATGCAATTTTCTTCCTCAAATCAATGATCCCGCATTTTCAAGCAGTATCTCTGAGGCCCTTTTACAGTGTTGCATATACAATAATGATTAATTTCCTTTCATTAACCTGTAAACTGCCAGTACATCCAGCATTTAGCATATTTATCACCAGTATGATATTGTAAACTAGAATATGGGACAACCAGGTTTGAATCTCCGCTCTGCCACAGAAGCTTGCTAGGTGACCTTGGGCTGGCCACGCTTTTGCTGCTTAAGCTACCACACATGATTGTTTTTGTGAGGATAAAATGGAGGAGGGCCACTGTGAGTCCCCGCTGGGGAGAAAAGGATGGTATAAATATCTAAATAAATAAAATAATGTTTTCCTTGTTTTTAAAATAAATTTCAAGGCTTCATAGTGTTAGAGATGTTTAACCCCTGAAATGTGAATTAAACTGGGCAAATGATCCCAACAAGTAACTGGAAATAAGGGGGGATCCTCCTACTGTCTACAGATTGAAATGGGTCTAGATAATCCATCTCCTTCAAGATTACCTGAAGCTGCATAGCCATCAGCCACTTAAGCAGCTGCTTGTGGACAAATGGGTGATAGTTGTTTTGGCCCTTTGGGTGTAGGAATGCCTTCTTCAGGAGAGTGTAGGGATGCCTTCTTCTTGCTACCACCCCTTTCAAAGCAGTAGGAACTGCACCCTCCTGCAGAGAGGCATTTATTACCTCCTGGACCCAATCAACCAACCCAGTCCAGCTTGATACAATTAGCCATAAGGGGCAATGGTCAAGACCAGGGGTCATTTGGGGCCGGAGCATGCCGGAGCACCACTCCGGCAGCCCAGGAGTGGGCACAAGCCCCCCCCCGGCACCCCAGCTCCTTCTCTCCAGGGGCCATAAGATATAATGGGAAGATCATGCCGCCGCTGCAGCGTAACTCCATAGAGAAGGGGTTTAAAGTTTAAACCCCTTCTCTCTGGAGTCGCACTGCAGCAGCGGCACAATCTTTCCATTTAAACTTTAAACCCCTTCGCTCTTCGCTTCCCCCACACCCACCCTGTCTTGGCAGGCCAGCTGGGGAAGCAAAAATGGGGGGAGGCATCTTCAAAAGCCTCCCCTTCCCTTCCCTAGATGGCCTGCCTCATATTGTTAGACTGTTCGTGGCATGCATCTGCTAGGGAAAAATGGTTAAACACTTGGTTGCATGGTAAACATCACCTTTCCAATGAAATAAAATGCCAGTTTCTATTGAATGATGTAACAGCAGAGATTACTGCGGCAGTGGCCAATTTTTTAGTTGACGTGATGAGAGTGAAAAATTTGGGAAAGTCCGTTTCATGATTTTATAATTAACCTAGACTTTTAGTTGATTGTGTCATTTTCTGTCTTTGATTTTTAAGGTTGTATATGCCATTAAAGGTTTATTGATTGAGATGGCCTGCCAAGGCGGGGGGGGGGGGGCAAAGAGAGAAGGGAAGCAAAGAGAGAAGAGTTTAAACCCCTTTTCTCTTCGCTCCCCCCCTCAGCCCGCCTGGGGAAGGGAAGGGTAGGCTTTTGAAGATGCCTCCCCCCTTTTGCTTCCCCTTCTGGCATCACTTCCGGTGATGTCAGGGGTGTGGCATATGCTAATAGGTTATTATGCTAATAGCCTATTAAATATGCTAATGAGCTCCTGCGTCTCTTTTTCCACAAAATGACCCCTGGTCAAGACTAGACGCGATGGGCCTCATACTTGAAGCACCTTGTCCATTTTCATCAGGACTCACCAACTGAAAGACATCCATACAGCTAAGACCAGTTTATGCTCTGATAACACACTGAGATCGAACCAGTCTCACTGTCCTCAATGGCAAGTCTAAGATTATCTGTGTCAGTTCATGCAGGGAGACTGCAGGGCAATGGGATGGGTGGTACACCAAAAGTCTCCCTGTTCTCTCCCAAGTCCCCAGCATCAGGTACATACACTCAAAATGGAGGCTCTGGCTAGCAATGCAAATTATGAGCATCATAGAGTGCAGATAGGCCATGGCAACCCCCCCTTCCTGACCACCAACCCTATGCTGATGCTACACAAGGAAGCCTTGGGGGGAAAGTTGGCAGACAGTTACTCCTCCCTCTTCCCCAGCCCAGGTTTCTATAATGCATACTAGGTCAGCCTTCTTGCCCAGTATTAAATACTGTATGAGGGACGTTTTGTTTTGAACCTATCTGGCGTTCAGCAGCAGCCCTTTTTGGCTTCATTGGTGATCAACAAGGTTTCCAAAGTTGAGAGAAGGACCGGAAGTATGGATGGGCACAACCTTTCAATCTCTTCTTCCCCTTACCTGCCCTGTCCTTCTTCCCCTGCCATACTCCCTCTGGAATAAAGAGACACTGTCCTCATGGGTGCTGTGTGTCAACTGTAGGAACCCTAGAGACTAAGCTGGTACAGCTCTGCAGTAGTTTGCACTGGATAAGCCCTCCTGACTCTATTTGTTGTTGCAACATTGAAAAGTACTCCACCACACCTTTCCACAGGTGTAGTAGATGTGAAAGCTCTTTCATCTCTGCACAGCCACAAAAATGCAGTGGATGAGCACTGAGACACAGCTTTTGGTTATGACCAGATTTGTAGCACATTTCAGGACACAGATCGGTCTGTTGCCAAAAAAAACCCAACAAAAAAGACCTCATCATAATCAGCTCTGAATATCTATGAGACAAGAGCTGTCTTTGTCTAGAAAGCACCAAATGGAATCTTGGTCTGTGATCTCTCGCTTCTATCACAATAAGGCCATTTTCTTCTCTGTATTCAGTTTCTTCATGTACAAGAGGCATGAATGAAACTACATAAAATGCTTGCTTGATTTACCAGTAAATGGCACTGAGTAAGTGTCAAAGGCTGCTATTAATAAACACAAAATAGAGAAGCAACAGTATCACAATATTTCCCAAACTAGTGTCTAGCAGTGGATCCACATGATGTTATATGTTGTATTACTGTGATCATTCCTCTTCTGGATTTTCCTTTCTGAACAGATAAATCCAGGAATTGAATGATTGTAGTGACACAATGTCTCCAAAACATATGGATCGTTTATGGGAGTCTGCCTGTGAGACAAAATAGCTAGCCTTGCAGGAATTTCCCAAATGGAAGATTTATGTGTGTGTGATGGAGAGAGAGTTAGAAGAATAACTTTTGCCTTTCCTGGATCTTCCAGTTACCAGTGCTGCTCTTGGAATTCTCCACCAGTGACCTGTTTAGTAAACATAAATGGTGGTAATTTACTGACTTGGACAGGGGGTGGCCCAGAAAGAAAACTTCCTTGTGGGACACAGGATAAAATCATTTAACACAATTAAGCAATGCAAACATATACCCATGGCAACTGTAATTACATTTCTCAGACCCTTAACTGCATTATTATATAAAAAAAACAAAAACCAGGATTTGTTTCTCTAGATAGGGAAACAGCTCAGAGGCTGCTTTGTGCTAAAGATATAAATGATCTCTGGATTTATTCCCACTCTTACTTTTGGCTTCATTACAATTTAAACAGACCCAGACCAGTTCAGTACAATTTCTGAAGCTGCATGCTCCTTGATAAACCTGAACTTATAACCTAATAAATCCTGGGCTCTTGATCAGTCCTTGCTCCATCCCACAGCTATCTTTTTGTCTGTTACAGGGTGCCAGCAGCTTGCTTCTCAATTTGCCAGAGACGGTACACAATCCCTCAGAAATGTGGTGGCAGTTCCTCTGAAAGGTTTCACACTATCGTTGCTTCTGCCACTGCATCACTGAATACAGATGACCATTTTTATCAAATGGGACAATGGTAAGACATGTGATGCCTTGAAAAACGGGCCATCTGCAATGTCCTGTGAAGTGGATGGAATAATTGTATCACATTCGGCACCTGCTCAGAATTCCAGGCAAGCAAGAAGAGCAAGATGGTCCCATTTGGCAGGACTAGACTGACGTAATTACATGTGCACATACTGTAGCCGTCCACTTGAAAGTCCAGCCAAGGTGGAGGGGAACTGCACTTTTCCCTTAGCTTCCCTGGATTTTTTGATCAAATGCAGTAGGATGGTAAAATGTGTAGTAATTCGGTTGAGGACAGTGATGGGACAGTACAACACCTGGCATATTTAATATACTCTCCCCATCCCTTGTAACCCCTCCCCCCTAGGGGGCTGGGAAGTTGATTTTTCCCCTGCCATCTTGGAATGTTTATGGTTTTATTTATTGATCTGTTTTATGTAGTTTTAATGTTAGCTTTAATTGAAATCATTTATTGTACACTATTTTGTTGTAAGCCACCCTGTTTGTACCTGTAAGCATTAAAGAGAATTCAAACCACACTCTGAAGCTGAGCCCTACTTATAGGGAAGGGTGGTCTAGCTAATCTAATTAAATAAATAAATAATAAGCAGCTTTTCTCCCTTTCCCCTACAGGAGCTGGAGCAATGGAATAGTTTGGGTGACAGAACAGTTTGAAGGACAGCCCCCAGGAGATCTCCTGGAATTACAACTGATCTCCAGACTACAGAAACCAGTTCCCCTGGAGAAAATGGCTGCTTTGGACGTGTGATGGGAAGGAGGCTGTCCTTCCCCTGAAAGAAAAAACAGCCCATTGGTTGTTTCATCCCTGAGCCTATAGGAGTGCTGCTCCAGCATCCAATCACCATTGAGAAGGGGCGTGGAATGCTGGAGGAAGCACTGAGTCTTAGTTCAGATCTGCCTCAGGGAGAGTAAAGTGATTGTCTGGGTCTGCCTCAGGAAAAGAGCAGACAGTTTGAAGGGTAGCCCTGCTGGGTAGCGTGGCAGGGTAGTTTGAGAGGACACAGTACCCAGCCATGGGGCCTGTCTCTGGTGATGAGCAGACTTTGTATAATTTAGTCTGACTTCTGGAAAGGACAGGCTGATGTGGGTGGAATTAGGTGTGTACAAGTCCCCCCCCCTTTTTTTTTCTTGTTCAGGTCTATTGAACCCACCAAAAACTGGGATTTCCAAAAAATCCCAGATCTCAATATGGGTAAAGTAGTTGGATCCAGGATTTTTCAGAAATCTTGAATTTTTTCAAGTCAGATCGAATTGAGATGGGAAAAAATTGAGGGGGAAACAACACCAGAAGCTGCAAAGCCACAAAACAAAGCTGAGCAGTGGCTCCCACCTATCAGCTGTTTCCCTGACCTTTTCCGCAATCACTTTAAACCAGGCTGGTTTAAATGGACTGCAGAAGAGGGTGAGACAGCTGATAGGCAGGGAGTAGTCTCCCCGCCTCTCAGCTGTTTTCCTGTTCTCCCCAGTTCCCAAAAACGTCTGGGATTGTTTCCAGATATTTTTTTGGGGGGGGGGACCAAAAATCCAAATACTTTTGGGATGCTGAAATATACCCAAAAAAATACCGATAAGATATTTTCCAGGTATATTTTCAGCTTGGGAAGATCTGAATGCACAGGTGGAATCCTGTGTGTGAGAAAGGATCTAACCTGATGTCTGATCAGTGAAAGCCTGTTTGTACCTGTAAGCATTAAAGAGAATTCAAACCACACTCTGAAGCTGTAACTAATTTTAATTTATGTGCTTCAACCAGACTTCTCTTTCGACTGTCTGGAGACCTGTATTGCTAATCTGTTCTTTAAAACCAACCTGCAAATAAATATTATTTTTCATTCACATATGACTCCTGCATCAGTGATCTCCATGTTCTTCTTGCTTGCCCCCAAATTTTCCTCATAGTATTGAACCCAAAGCTTTTACACCTGCTCCCCCAATAACATCTTGTAACTGAGGAGAAGGTTCACAATTCAAAATGAACCTGGCTCCCCAAAATCATAAGAGGCTGTGTGGGTCCCATCAGTTCCAAGAAAAGGCCTGTCAAAAGTTTTTTTTCTCCAGCTACGAGTATCAACACGTTTCATGTGCCTATGTGTTTGTGGCCACAAATGGGGATTTCCTCTGAAATTCCAAATATGCATAGCTTATCCCCTCTTTGGTGACTGATTGTAGGGATAACGCCAACACATGTTCCCAAGCATTTTTTAAACTAATATGAAGTAAATCTATTCTAAATGCTCATATAGATTTTTCCAGGGCTAATTAACATTCCCAAACAATTCTCTGGGATCTCTGAACCCTGGAAAGATACTTTGTTCAGATTTGTAGCAATTGCTATAACTAATTCTACTTATAATGTGTTATAATGTAAGGAACAGGTGAAAGTTTCATGAACAAAAATGATTATGTGTACAATTCTAAAATAAATGATGCTCAGTTGAAATTCAGGTATTCTACATGATAAAGAAAGGCAAATGTGTTTAGAGACGTTAGTTAAAATATGCTCAGTTCTAACCTGTTCACAATTTAACTTGTTCATGAAAAAAACCAGTGTTTGCTCTTTCAAAATGCCTGATTTTTTTCTGTTTCCCTTCCTTCATTCTCAACCTGTAACAATGTGCATAATCATTTTGTACCAGTGCCTCTGGCTAAAACAAGAACAAACTGTAATACATTCATAAACCATATTCATGTTTTGTCTTGCCATTATCATTTCCAGTGCATTTCCAGGAGATTCTATAATAACAGTTCTACAGAAAAATGTGTCATTCTCCATTAAATGTTTGCAGCTCTAATTAGAAACGTATGTAGTTTTGTATTAGTCAAAGGAAGACAATAAAGAGAAAATAAATTTCTTTATGTCACAAATATATTGGAAGGCAGACTTGTTTTTGTTCTTGCGCTACTGGAACCCTTAAAACATTCCAGGCTTCCTCTTGGGCATGGGGTTCTTGCTGGCTTCATTCACAAAGTATGATTCTGATTATCTAATACCAAGGAGGAAAACACACCATGCAGATAGGTTCAGAAGCCCCTTTTCTCTGACTGAAAGAAAGTGTAGTTTCTGACAGAAAATGTAAGTGTAGCTATTGATTTGGCAATGAGGATGGTTGTGGTAGGTTTGATTATTGACTGGGGGGAGAAAGTGAGTCTATCCAAAAACACATACACACACAACAAAAATGCTCAGATGTGCTGTCGTATTGTATATGTACATATATGCTGACTTAGGGCAACCCCAAAAAACAGGGTTTCAAGACAAGTGAGAAGTAAAAGGGGTTTGCCATTGTCTTCCTCCACAGAGCCTTACATCCAAGTACCGACCTTGCTTAGCTTCTGAGATCTGGTTATACTATGCTGCCTTACCGCCTCAGTATCAAGTAGTCCACGTACGAATAAGGAATGCATTCTAAAAATGCATGCACTACATCTCTACCAACCCCGAATTAATCAAACACCAGACAATTTCTTCTTAAGGAATCTTCTGCACATATACACCCCCACCATGTACAATCTACTCAACATATAATCAACATTGTTGAAAAAGATGGAAAATCTATTTCTTGGAATTAAAAACATAAATCAGGAAATCTGTACACTTTTAATGTATTCTTTAGACTGTAAGATTTTCATTTGGGATGCTAGAGGTAATGGAAAGGATATGAAGACCAAGAGCAGAAACTTGAACCAAATATTAAAATTATGGGCCACAGTGACAATATTCAACCCCCTTTGGGACATTTTACAGCATTGTAATAAGCTGCAATCCTGGCATGCCTTGAAAAATTAAGGCTCAAGAGTCACAATATCAACATGCTAAAATGATTGTATAAATTGTCTTGGTGTCTTAACAGGCACATGCATACATATCCTGTTCGTTGTTATTCTGAGTAATCGAGGAACTCTTTTTCTTTTACAAGTTTTGTGTGTTTGTGTTGAACCAGCCTGTCTCGCTATTTTGTGTGTATTAAAGGGGGAGATACATGGAATGTACATATTTATTTAAAATATTGCTTTCTCCATTAAAATGGTCACAATTTACTTAGGTAAATTGTTAGAAATAAAGAATAAATAAATAAATAATAAAGTCAGAAATAAATAATTATGAGACCAGACTTCTCACTATTGATAATGTGCATTTCTAGAGCATACAACATTCAAAAATTTGGAATTTACCAATACTCTCTACAGTCTAATTTTTAATGTTGAAAATGAATTTCATTAGCTACCAAAAAGTTGATATGTGGTCCTCAAAATGTTGAACCCAGAACTCACATGTAGGGTTGCTAGACCCCCAGTGGGGGTGGGGGAACCCCTGCTTTCATGGGGCACTTCCCTGCCACTGGCCACCCCCAACTGGCCCAAAAGGCAATGTGATGATTCACCCAAAAATGACACCATCATGTCACTGATGTTGTCTGGCGTCACTCTAGTTTTTGGACAAAATTCTATGGTAAAACCCGCTACAAACAAACCATAGAGTTTTGCTCCAAAACTAGAGCATCATACACACCCCAATGTTGGCGATGTGATGATGTCACTTCTGGGTGATGTCATTGCACCTCACATGTTTTGCACATAAGGTAGAAGATTCTGGAAAGGACCAAGTATCCCCTGCTGGTTGCCAAGTAGGACCTGGCAACCCTACCCACATGACACTACATAAGTCTTATTCCACACTCATGCTTCTCCATCATCTGCCTCTTGTACACAATCTGATTGTCATGGGGTAACCATTTGGAGAGGGACCAGAATACAATAGACTGTTTCTCTGAGACAGATTTAATCATACTATCCCTAAAGACATGTTTAGTTTCTTCCTCACAGTACATGACTTTATATTTTTGCGTTTTGTCTAAACACTTAAAGCCTTAGAAATGAGCAAGAGACCAGTAGCACCTTAAAGACTAACACAATTTATGGCAGGGTATGAGCCACTTAAAGCATATTGAAAGTCTGGGTACTAGAGCTCATGAAGTAAGTAGAGGTATTGAGGTCATGAAGTAAGTCCTGTAAGAGAACAAGGTGGAGACATTTGAATGTTATCTATTTGTTTGAAATTTTCTCTCCTGCCTTATCACCTTGTTCTCAAGATGGTGTAAAATGCAGCAACCAAATTACAAGGACATTAAGTATAAAAGCCCAATTAGCAAAACTAAAACACAGATTAAAATATACAAGTTACAAATATGAAAGCCATCAAGATTTAAAGCATGCAAGAATTAAAGCACACAGGATCAATAGATACAGGAGTAAAACAAATACAGCCAGATGTGCTGACACAATTCATTTATACCAAAATGCTTCCTGGAATAGACTGACTTATATGACTTCCCAAATGTAACAAACACTTTGGTAAGACATTCCAGGGGACTGAGTTCACCACGGAAAAAAAAAAATGTTCTCACAGTAGCAACATGGAAAATCCTAAAAGAGGCCACTTTAAGGACCAGGGATATGGCCAGATATATAAAGGGACAGTTGCTGGTCTTGACCCAAAAGATTGCAAGGGATGTTTCTCCATGCCAGAAATGCAGCTGCCCTAGTATATCATCTAAGAATACCAAATAGGAAGTCCAGATAAAGTAGCCTTGGAGAGAGTTAAGGAGCAAAAGAACAGAATTTCATGTCATTTTGTAGTTTAGAAGCTGGCCCCCTAGATTCACCTGGGCTCATGGGGGAGTGAAGAGAGAGGTGATGCAGTTGTCAGCTGGCCAGGGCCAGTGGCACTGTAGTCTAACAACCAGGGGAAGCTTCTGTGCCTGTGTGTGCTTCCTCCCTGCTTTCCTCCCCCGGGGACCAATCAGGGTTGACCTGGCTCAGCTGGGGACAGGACCTGAGCAGGCAGACTACACAGAGGGGGGTTTCCCTCTGGTCCATTGGACCCTGCCACGCTGCCGGGCCCAGGCACCTCATAGCTTTCCCCACTCTCCCTTTGTTTACAGCACTGTAGGAATGCTACAGCAAGATTTTCTTCAGTAATCCAAGTCTAACCCATGTTTTGGATTCCAAGTGTAAGAAGCATCTGAGAATGGCAAGAATGTCCAACTAAATATAGAAGTGAAGATATAGTTCATAGATGGAGTGTATTGGTTAAGGGCCAACAGATATTCTTCTGTATAAGGAATTTGTAATCACTATTTTAAACTGTTGTTTCCTGACCTAGCCATGTGCTCAATCCCGTTTTGGCCGGTTCCATATGCGGTCAGGTGAGGTACCTGAGCTTCACTCCCAAACACAATAGACATTTGGATCCTAGTTCCCAGCCAATCGGGAACCTAGGCTCCCCAGGAATAATCTAATCAGTGTAAATAGACCATTCATGGGTGTGTGGGTGTGTTTTCCTTGGGGCATATAAACCGGCCTGCGAGCCGGCTACTTTGTCTTGTTCTTCTCCGAATAAAGTATGAGAGCTGAATTCACTAAGTAAGTCTCAGTACTTTTCATAAACATACTTTGTTATGATAAGAAGTAGCAATAATGAACATAAATGTTATGTATTTTGAGAAGATATTTGGGTACAGATAACTTTGTACATGTCTGAAGTTGTAAGATTATTAATTAGCCAAGAATGTGTGCCATTATTAAGAGGACAGCTAGCCATTGTTAGATTATTTTGAAAACCTATAAATATGGGAGTCTAAACTGATTATGAGCATTTTCTTAGAAAAAGCTTCTTGATTATGACCTGCTTCTCTTTGATAAGCTATTTTGATGGACTCAGGTAATTGTTCTCCTTTAATTATCTATGTAAAACTAATGAATGGTGCTATTTTCTTCTAAGTTAGTAAATGTTAAAGTGCAAACAGCTTTGTTATAATAACAGAATAAAACAGAAGCAAGGATTCTCTGGTAGTATTAATTGTGTACTATGTCCAAAAAAGATCCAAATATGTGTTTAGGTATACCTCTTCCCAGAAGATAAATGATCTAATACAGGAATCAGATGCCTTACTGTGCGATCCTAAAGAGAGTTACTTCTGTCTAAACCCATTGAAATGAAAGGGCTTAAACTGGAGTAACTCTCCTTAGGATTGTATTGTAAGTCTTCTAAAGTGCATGCCTATAGCTGAATCAAGCCTAATCAGAGTTATTCAGAACAGGAGGCTGTCTGCAGGATGTAACTGGAGCAAGAGAGCATACTGTGAGATGTAGTATGAGGGTCCTAGATTGAGAAGGGCTTTAAAGATAATAACCAGCACTTTTGGGCCCAGAAGCAAGTAGGCAGTTGACGGGCAACTGGAGTTATGTCTATCAGGCAGATGACCCCAGAGAGCTTCCAAGATGTCTTCAAAGGCAGTAGTACCACATATAGTTCTTACAGTAGTCCAATCTGGAGGTTAAAGTAGCTTGGATCAGCATAGCAAGGTCTGCAGAATCTAGGTAAGGGGTCAGTTTATGAGCTAGATGTAATTGAAAGAAGGTAGTAAACAGCACCAGGAGTATCCCTAAACTCTTAACTTAATCTACAGTGGAAAACTTAACCTTATCTAAGGAAAGCAAGGATTTTCAAAATCACACTTCTGTATGCCCTTCACATATGAAATTGCTCTAATAAACCCTGGTATTTCCTCGGTTGTTGATCCAAAACAATTTGTAATTGAGGGGAAAAAATCAGTAATTGCCTTAGGTACACATGACACTGTAAAAAAGCCCCCCCACACACACCCCAAAAAAACCCCTAGCAATAGGAAAGACACATTTCAACCAAAGGAGGCCTCAAGTGTATGTGTGTGCGTGCGTGTGTGTGTGTGCACATATATGCGTGTTTAGATGGGAGACAGCTGAGACCAGTGTTTGGTAATTAGGGACCTTGATTGGGTGGAAAGGCAGCATAAAATTGTTTTAAATAAAATAAAATAGTGTTCGGAAGTCATGTAGAGAACATTGGAAATTTGCAAATTGACATTCAGAACTTTTTATTGATTTTGTGAAATATATTTTGTCCCCACAGGTGTACATAGTTGTACAGGATGCCATTGTAATAAGAATAACACATGGCACACTGAGTGCCAGTACAACTACCCGTATCTTTCAGATCGAGATGCCAATTTACATGCCTGGATATAGGAAGCCTTTCTTGTTTCATCTCCAATCCAAACTCAAAGTTTTCTTTATCCTTTTCCCAAAGAAGCTGGTGGCTCAGTTAGCCTTTACTACCATTGTTCCAAGAACTTCCTATAGAAAGTACATAAAGATTGCATTAGTTGAATGGGGTGGGGGGAGGAAAAAAGAACCAATAAAATATTCTTGAGTCAAGCACTGAAACTGCAGTTTATTGCTAATGTTTGTTCAACATAAATAGACATTAAAATATGGAACCCTTTTGTACAGATGGCGAAAATCAGATGCCAAACACCACAGCTGTGTGTTACTTTGCTGTCCAATTGGGTGGAATACACCTTCTTGAGTAGATGCCAGTTTAATAATGCTACATTATTTTAAATACGAATCACAGTCCCTAAAGAACCAGGCCCCATATATAATCCCCCCCCCATTAAAGCCATTTCTTTACTGGATGCAGCTGGAGACTACAATATTATTCAACAACTGGATGAATGAAACAGAAACCACCTTCTAATCCCTTGTCCTCTTTCGCTTGTTATTGAGTAGCACAATACAGCTGAAACACTAAGTATATACATAGTTAAATAAAAGCATATGTATTTAAAGTCTTGACAAGAGAGCCACCACAGTCTAGTGGTCAGACTGGGCCTGAGGTGAACCAGGTTCAAATCCTACCTCTACTGTCTAGAACACGGGATGACTTTGCACCATTAAAGATACCATCTTTAAACTGAACCTCTCTCAGAGGATTGTTGTAAGGATACAGTTAGTGGAGCAGGAAGGAAGGACCCTGAGTGACATAAAAATGCAATAGATAAGAAACGCAAAACACTGCTTCTACTCTTGGAGGAGTTCAGCCTAGAATATGTAGAGAATAGGACAGTTTGGCATAGTGCTTAAGAGCGGCGAACTCTAATCTGGAGAACCAGGTTTGATTCCCCACTATTCCACATGAAGCCAGCTGGGTGACCTTGGGTCAGTCACAGATCTCTCAGAGCTCTCTCAGCCCCACCTACCTCACAGGGTGTCTGTTGTGGGGAGAGGAAAGGAAAGTGATTGTAAGCCACTCTGAGACTCTGAGTGAAGGGCGGGGTATAGATCCAACTCCTGCTGCTGCTGCTGCTTCAGCTTCAGAGACCATTCTGCCCCCTCATTCACCAACAACAAAGAGTAGTGAAGAAATAGACAAACTGTGCCCATCTCAGTAAAGGCTGAACTTTTTTTCTGGATAGTTCTGTGGTGAAAAGGAGCTTGGGATGTCCCTAAGAGTTCTCTATTTGCTTGGAAAGAGCCATTAAAATAAAGCCATTAAGAAGCAAGATGGAGAAACTCCAACCTTCCATTTCTGGTATCTCAAGTCTTATGTTGTAGCAGCAGTGAGCAGGAGTCATCGCTTGTTGTTGACAATCTGTAAGCAACAGACTCAATTTTTATCATATCATGGCAGTCCTAAGCATATTTACTTGAAAGATGCTATATCAAAGACAGGAGGACTTGCATCTATGTAGACATGTTTAAGTTCAGGATGCAACTGTGACTCTGCCACTGGCCACTATGGGCTGCTTTCACAAGTTTGATGTGAGCACTCTTGCTGTTTTATGGACAGGAGAGGGTCATATTCACTAAGGAAAATATTAATTTTTAATAATAGCTATTGTTATAAAATTAGCTATGAATATACCTGCCACTTTTTGGTTTACCAGGCAGTCGTTTACTGAAACAAAGGGCTGTCACTGTTCAGGTGGGGTTTTGTGAAAGATTTTAGTTTGGTGAAATTGGAAATAAAGATTCCTGTAATCCTTGCAGACTGGTCTTTTTGTTCCTCTATATCTTTGTCCAAGTTAATAAGATGAGATCTCAGCGAAACAACTGGAATGTGGATTGCAGCCAGATTTTACAGTAATGTGCCAAGTCCTTAATATTTTAGTTCATCTTTGTAAGACATTTGTGAGACTGCTACTATGAAAGAGAAACTGAATTTCATAGAGAACATAATTTAGTATCCTTGTGATACCAGGGTTGAGATGAAATCATGCTAAACTTGATGGCAGAGAATGGAGACCATCTGCAACAAACAGGTATTCCTGCAGTGAATGATATATTGCTATTCTTATGTCTCTGTACATATTTAAACTCTGTTTTTAATTATATGAGAGGGGGTGATTGTAATGGTTTTTAAATATAGTTTTCTCTTGTATGTTTTAAATAGCTGTTTTGGTGGTTCTTGTAAGGGCAGATATGTGGGATAGGGATATACATTTTGTAAATAAATAAATAAATAATATTGATACAACCACTTCCTTTTGTACTAATCTATTAATCTGTTCAGATGTGTTGCAAAGATCATGTACCAATCTGTTGAGTATCACTTCATTCAAAGGCTAATGTTGGTTCTGTCAAGTTGCCTTTATGTGGCTGTTTCTTAGTGGAAGAAACTCTCCTTTGCCATAGAAGGTCCCAGGTTCAATCCCCACCACTTCTGGCTAAAAGTGACAGCAACAACAACAACCTTTATTGACATAGCAGTTTAAAGAAAAACAAACAGGAAGAAAATGAAATCTTAATACATATTTCTCCTTTTAGAAGCTAGATACAGAAAATTTGCCAACATTTCAATAATTACAGCACTTAAGGTGGAAGGAAAATAGAGGGTTTTATGTTAATCAGATTGGCCTATTAGATCAAATCATAACCTATTTAATACATAGTACGAATGGCAGAATAGTGGGTACAGTGCAAAGAAGACATGCTTAGGGGTATGCAGGAAAAAAATTGTTGTTTTTTTATTCAGGAATAATAAAGTCATTTTTTTTTCAGGAATATACCTGAATACCAATATTGGTATTCTATTGTTACCTGAAAAAAATTGGTATTCCCAAAAAAATTTCGGCTCCATTATATCCTATGGGGCCATTGTAGTAAATGGCAAAAATCTTCTAACAAGTATTCAGGGGGCTGGGGGGGGAGGGGGTTTGAGGTAGAAACACCATATTTGTACTGTGGCTGCTGGAGCCTCTCCCCAAAATACCCCCTGTAAGGGTCAGGACTTATAGATCTCGAGGCTTCCATTAAGTGCCATCAAGCTGTATGTTTTTACAGGTTAGTTGCAGCCTGTTTGGGCCGAGCATTAATTAAAAACACCTGGCGACCTTGGCCAGCTGGCAGAAGACACCTTTATCTGGTTGCCAGATAGCAACAGATTAACCAACTATGCCCGGATTGGCTGATGGACCCATGGGGGCTGACAAAAGGGAGATGCTAGACAGTCTCCCGGAAGCTATTAGGACGGCGGCAATATCAGAGAGGACCCGGGTCAAGGCCTGGGGGACCTCAATCAAAATACTAAGGACTGTCCCCATCAGAATGGACTCTCTTTCTTAAGCCTTTGGGAAGACAGTCAAGTTGTAACTTTACACACACACACTCCCGAGGGAAGCCTACAAGTATTTGGTGATCTAGAGACTTACCCTCTGCCAAGCACAAGTGGTTGAGGGTTTTTTCTTTGCTTTTTTTTTTTTGGTGTCTGGAAAATGATTCCTGCTTAGCAAACACTCTTGTTATTTGTATGCTTGAATAAATGCAGGAACAGATTTTAACCTGTTGTGTCAGGAGTACTTGCTGAACTTACATCCTCAATGGGAACCCAGAAGCTAAAAAGCCTCAACAAAGGACCAGGACTCAGTGAGACCCCCCAAGGACCCCAGGTGGCTGTGAGTTCAGTGCCTGAGAATGGGAGGAGAGTTGTCCTTCGTCCAGACACCCCCCAAGTCTGGAAAAGATTGGACCAAGGGGTCCAATTCTAGGGGCATCCAAAAAGGGTGCCTCCAATCCTCCATTGTTTCCTATGGGGATAAGAAAAGGGCAGGCAGCAGTATCTCTCTGAGAAAGCTGGAAAAAACCCGAAATTTTTTGGGTTTTTCTTGGCATCCAGTATTTGGCAGCCAAATCAGCTCAGGGGATCTGATTCGGTATGCCAAATATTCAAAAAATGCCAGAAAAGTTTTTTGGGGCTTTTTCTGGTTCAGCTTTACCGAATGCACACGCTCAATACTTTTCTGCTTTTTCCTGCCATAGTTGCACACCCTTTTGCATATGTAATCTTTTGAAACCTCCCATGAAGTACTGCAGAAGGCAATACATTAAAACAGGCTGGCATATAAGCTCTGCAAATAAACAGATCAAAGAGGCAAGAGAAATATGTTGTTAGTGAACCAATAGGAGACATCCCTAACCTCAGGGGAGTACAGCGACCAGAGGCACAACTACTCAGTTCTTGTAACTCAATATCCAAGAGTCTTTGTTTGATTAAAACAAAAGCTGATTTTTCTGACAGAAACAACAATTCTTCAAAACTAATCCCAATTACAGCAATCTTCTTTTCTATATATGATAACCATGAGGAAGACTGGAACTCAGCCCAAACTTGGGAAATTAGACAGGTGGTAGGTGGTGTGGAAGCCCTCTGCCTGAGACCCTGAAGAGCTGTTGGTATGCTGAGTAGACAATACTGACCTTGATGGGCAAATGTTCTGATTCAGTATGAGCCAGATTCATGTTTTGTTCATATGTATCCAGAGGTTAAATAGATGGCCTTGTCTGTGGAGTCATGTGTGGAGTTACGGATTTTCCTCTGCACTCAAATTTGCCTATTAACCTGTTTTTGGACCAGGTGAAGCCTATCCTTTCTCTTTGTTCATATAGTAGAAAGCAACAGTTTCTTTTCATTGATGGTTTTATTACTGGATTTGTTATATCTGGTTTTTTTACAGTTTCTATAGTATTTTATAGTTTTAGTTTATATTAGCTACCATTAATATTTTTATGGCAAAAACCCCCTTCAATTAATCCATACACACACAAAAATGTCTTCATGCCAGATAACCTTGGCAAATTCCAGCTGTGTGATTCACTGAAAGAGCATTATCAAAAGACAGGCCAAAACACATGGGTATGGACTCTGTCGGCATCAGCCTTCATTGGTGCCTAGATGTGTTATCGCTGTGACCGTCACAGATGCAAGATAGGGAAAGAGAATCATGTCTTCTGCCTCCTTTTCCAAAACATTGCATTCGGTAACCACGTTAATAGTTAACAGATCTTTCTAAGCAATGCTAGTATTATCTGCTAATGGAAGGGGGTGGAATGTTGCTCTCTTTATTTCATGCTCCCAGTAACAGAATCTTATCTACAGAAGGTATTTTGCTTCAAACATACCTGGCCTTTTACAAAGACCAATTTGGTATGTTCCCATGCAAGATTTATTAGGTAAGCCATAGATCAGTCTAGGAAACTATGTCTTCTTTCTGAGCTGATACTCTCCCTGTTATTTCAACTTTCTCATAAGTTACTTCACTTTCTTTGAACTTTTGCCCATATTTTAAAAGTAGCTGCAGCCAGGTCTCTGGGATGTGAGTCAAAAAGGCGAATGGTGAACACTGCATGAAGAAAACCACCCAATCATTTTGTACTATTCTTCTATATATTTGTGTTTAAATTTGTGCTCCAGTCCAAGCTAGAAGGCTTATTGGCTAACATGTAGAATCAAGACCAATGGAAAGGTCAGATGAGGGTTGTATATTAGCAAAATGATTTTTTATAGCGGTTCATATAGTAGCCAGGCTACTAGATCTCTTGGTATGCCCAATAGCAATTCTCCATCAGATTTGAAGCCACTAGGTAAAGCCTGACTGTGACTATGTCATGGGAGGTGAAATCTGATTGTGGCATTAGAATTCAAGGATCATGTTTCTCCTTTTAAAATAAAGTTCAGATGCCCACTCTATTCTTTCTGTTCATAAAGCAAATCCACCCACCCAATCCAGCTTTAGCTGTCCTTTAAAAAGGTACATACATTAACTTGCCAGATTTGGGATGGGAACGTGCATTCTACTATGCATGCCATTAAAAGCAATGCAGTACAGAAACACAGCATCCACTCAAAAGTGGACATCAGATTCATGCTGTGTGCAGTTCCCATTCCAATAAGTGGTAAACAGAAGCATGTCCATACACACATTTGGACATGTATGTATGATCTATGAAATCTACAGAATGATTATTGGGCTTCTCAACCTTTGTTATTTCTTTGTTTATGTTTTTCAAATTAAAAAGTTCTCAAAGCAGCCTAACAAATTGAAGACTATATTAACATTTCCTAAATAGTCTTTAAGAAGCTTTGGTACAAAAATGAGCATGGTATAATTATTAGGATGCGGAAGACCCAAGTTCAAATCCCCACTCTGTCATGGAAGATTGCTGTGTGACCTCTCTCAGCCTAACCTGCCTTACAGGGTTGTTCTGTGCATTACATGGAGTTGGGGAAAACAATGTTGGAAGCTTCTTTGTATCCCCATTAGGGAGAAAATTGAGACATAAATATCAAAATAAATAATGGCTGTCTGTTAAAAAGTCTGCAAGAGCATTCCACTCTGGGGCAGCCACCACTGAAAAAGCCTTAGCTGATGGCAGGACATTACTGTGAAGGTAGTCCTTTAGGAATCCCAGGCCAAACTGATTCAGGGCATTGGAGATGACCCTCAGTACTCTGATCTTTCAGCACATCCAACCCTCAATAATCTGGACACGTGTTTTTGGGCCAAGTGAACTTTCTTCAGGAAGTCCCATGTAATGATAAAGCTTCGGTGTCATCATCATGGCCAAGTTTACTATTTTTCAAGGAGGCCACTGCCGGCATATCAGTGAAAGTTCCTAAAAGGTGCTTTGTGCCACAGAAGTGTCTTAAGCCTCCAACCATGGGCCAAGAACAAGGAGCAGCCTCAAGGAGTGAAACCCTCTCCAAAATGACTGACTCCAAAGTCAAGCAACCCCAGAACTATTTGAACTGAGCTTTGGTTTACTGGTCCTTATCCATTCCCTAAATCCTGTTTCTTGGGGGGGGGGGAATAAACCTGGGTGTTAGCCACATATTAGTGGCCCCTTACTCTAAACTCTCATATGATCACTTCCAATGTATATACTAAACAACACGAGAGAGAAGAGGGAAACCTGTAGGATGGGAGGTCAAGATCAATCCTCCCCACACCACCTTGCAGCCAGCAAGGCAGGAGTGCAACCACCAGGGCAAGAGTGCAACTGCCCCAAGCCCCAACCCAGCCACCCACGTCAAGTGATACTGTAGTCAAATTAACCACAAGCCACCACAAAGTCTAGGAGAATTAACAGGATGCACGACGATGGTTGTGTTCAGACAGGCCAGTTGCCGCGGCAGTATCCCGCAGAGAAAAAAGCCGCTGGAGTTAGGTGTGCTTCACAGCATTCATACTGGTCCCGCAACGCCAGTTGCATCGGGTAGCCAGCCCGTGAGGGCCGGTTCACATCGCTACCACACCACCAGCATGGAGCCATGGCTGATGTGCCCCTCTGATTGGTTGGGTTGCTGAAAACGGCACACTGCTATGCCAGAAACAGGAGGGGCGATCACATGGCTCCTGTGCTTCCATGGCGCGCCTGCACGTTCAGACACCAGAAAAACTGCCATGGAAGCGCCTCACCTAGAAAACCACCACTTTTCCCCGGTGGCTGTTTAAGGCATACGGGAATTTTTTTGCAAGTAGATAAATACGTACCACTTCAGTGGGAAGGTAACAATGTTCAGTGCGCCTTGGTGTTTAGTCATGCCGGCCACATGACCACGGAAATGTCTTCGGACAGCGCTGGCTCTTCGGCTTTGAAACGAAGATGAGCACCGCAACCCTAGAGTCGAATTCGACTGGCTTTCGAGCAAGGGAACCTTTACCTTTAGGGACAGATGGCTGTCGAGTGCCAGATGTGTGTCTGATCATGTCGCTTTGATCTGGGTGTGTGTGTGGCTACAGGGCCGGCCCGAGGGGTTTCTGCCGTGCCCCCCTCAGATGCTAACCTCCCGATGGCACCTGGAGACATCCCAGCTGGCCGCCTGTCTCACACCCACTGTGGGCTCCACCTCCTCAGGGAAGCCACGTGATGTGCTGGCTGCACAGCCTGGCCCGGAGCCCTTTGCGCCCCCCCTTTCTCTCCTGCTGCCACAGACTGCTGGCCTGGTGTCAGAGGGGACTAGGCGGCAGGCGCCCCTCCCCTCCCATGCCCCAGCGGCCGTGCCTCTCGGGTGTGTATGTGTGCGTGTGTGGTGGCAGGGGGTGGGGGCTTGGGCTCTGGGTGGTGGGTTGCTGTGTGGCCACCAGGTGGCTGCATGGGGGCGCGGGAGCGAGTGGGAGAGGTGAAGCTGTGCTGCAGACAGCCCCTGCCTGGCGGATGGCATGAGCTCCCATTTGGCGCTCCACTGCAGTGAGCGCGGAGGGCGCCGGAGCCGTACGAGCCATGTCAATTGCCACTCTCCCGTGGCGAGTCTTGATGCCACTGCCAGCAGCAGCAGCAGCAGCCTCGGATTCTCTCTCTCTCTCTCTCTCTCTCTCTCTCTCTCTCTCTCTCTCTCTCTCTCTCCAGTCTTCCCCCTGTGCTTGGCACGCCCCCTCTGCTCCACCACCTGCCATCTCTGGGAAGCTGCCCTTTTAAGAGGGTCCAGCACTTGATTACAGTCAAACACCCCAGAGCGAGGTCCCTCCGGAAGCAGCGGCAACGGCAACAGTAGTAGAGGCTCCACACACACACACTGGCATCGCCATCCCACCCGCGGTCTAGTGGCCGTCGGCCAAGGCTTTGCCAGCAGGGGAGGGGCATGAAAAGACAGCCCCTGCCTGGCGGATGGCGCGAGCTCCCATTTGGTGCTCCACTGCAGCGAGCGCGGAGGGCGCCGGAGTGGCGGGCGAAGCGGTGGTGGCTGCTGAGGAGGGCTCGGGCAGGCTTGGGTGCTGCAGGGAGGATGCTTCCCCTACCCCCACCCCCTTGACCAACCCCGCTGCCTCCGCAACCCCCCCACCACACACCCCCTGAGTTGGCTCTGAGGGCGGCGGCGGCAAATCAGCGATGAGCGCAGCAGCCAGGGGACCAAAGCCGCAAGATGAGTAGCAGCAGCTTTGGGCAGGGACGGTTGGGGCTTTTGGTGGGGGCTGGGGGAGGGTGGCACGGCAGTTGGCGCCCTGTTCGAAGCTCCGCCCTAGGCCAGAGACTAGCTAGCCTAGTGATAGAGCCGGGCCTGTGTGGCTATGCCAGGCCAAATTGCCTGTGTGATCACAACCCATGTCTAGCCCAACCCCAGGATTAAATTCACAAAATCTGTTTCTTACAAGACCACATGCGCCAGGACATTGACCAAGAATGGGATGTTGACCATAGTTATTCAGGTAATTTGGGTCCAAGGACACCATCTTCGGGACTGGCTTTACAACTACTTCCTTGAAAGTGATTGAGACCACCGCCTCTCCCACTGAGACATTTTATAACATCCTGGGCTGCTTCCACACCAAGGTTTCCCCATTTTCCAGGCATTTTGTTTTTTTTCCATGTCTCCACATTATGTCATCTTCTATTGGGGCATGGACTCTTTCAACACAAACAAATACACACAAATACTACTTTATTTTAAAACTGTAAAAACAATTATTTCCTAGGCAGGATGCTATCAGCAGGAACACTTTCTTGAGTCTTAAGGGAAAACAACCCAATTGCAGGGCTTCCATGAAGAGCCTGTAAATTACTAATCAATTATTCTTTTCATTTGTTGATTACCACAAGGGGCCAGTCCCTGGCAGCAATTAGCATAACAAAAGAATATTGCCTGTCTATTAGAAAAAGAGGAGGGGATTGTCAGAGACCATGCAAACATTAGGAGGGTTTTTTAAGTTTGTTAAAAAGTGTTCCATTATTCTTATCCAGTGTTACTCATGATGAGAGAGAGAGAGAGAGAGAGAGATACACACAGAGAGAATCATCCACAGTTCCTGCCTTTTAGGAAGGGAAGAGGTGATTATGGGAGGGGTCTGTAAAAATATTTTAATGCATTTCTATGCAGCAATGCATTACCTATGTCTCACATTAACAATAAAATAAACAGGGTGGGTGGAAACTTCCGATGGTCATATGATAGCATAACAGTAGGGGCTTCCATGCACACCAGGTGTGAAAGAGAAAGCACCACTAAAAAGGAGAGAAAATGGATTACCCTGGGCTTTCTGGAATCTCTGTTGCATGCATGTTTCAGAGAGAATTGCATCACCAACCAGTCTACCCTGCAAAGTTACATGAGGCTGAAGTTGGTTCCTTATTCCCAGTTTGGTGTAGTGGTTAAGTGAGCAGACTCTAATCTGGGAGAATCGGGTTTGATTCCCCACTCCTCCACTTGCACCTGCTGATGTGACCTTGGGTCAGTCACAAACTCTGGCACAGCTGTTCCTGAAAGAGCAGTTTGTGTCAGAGTTCTCTCAGCCCCAACCTCACAGGGTGTCTGTTGTTGGGAGGGAAAGGGAAAGGAGTTTGTAAGCCGCTCTGAGACTCCAAGTGAAGGGCGGGGTATAAATCCAATCTCTTCTCTTCTTCTCTTCTTATTCATTCCTTATTTGCGTTTTATTCATGAATTCATCCAAAAACACTGAGGAGAGTTTGAAAGCTCTGAACTCCAAAATAAGATTTGGACACCCAAACCTCATACACCCCCATGTCCAGCAAACTCTTCCCTTCGAGGGGACATATGCTGTGTCCTGGTCCAATGTGCAGTTCTTGTGCCAGCTGCTCCAAAGTGCACTGCCCCCAGGACAATCACACGGGCAGTCATTGGGGGCAAGCTGCACTCCAAAACATTCTTTGGACCACCCCAAATGACATGCCACCATGCTCTAAAGACTATCCCCTGAAAGATGAAATGCAGTGGAGCCGAGTCCAAATACTGGTTCTGGAGCCACAGGCTTCTATTTTGGTTGCCCCCAAGAACCCTGTATTTCAAAAAAAGGATTTGAATAAGGAACTGGTTTGACTGTTTGTCCACTGCATCCTGGAATAAGGTTTGGACTGCCACATGTCATACACCTCCATGTTCAGTGAACTCTCCCCTTTGAGGAGACATATGCTGTGTCCTGGTCCAAAGGGTTCTTGTGCCAGCTGCTCCAAAGTGAGGTGCCCCCAGGGAAGTCACAAAGGCAAACAGTGGGGCCTGGCTGCACCCCAAAACAATCTTTGGACCACCCCAACTGAAACATCCCCATGCTCTGGAGACTGTTCCCTGCAGGATGACATACAGTGATGCCTGGTCCAAACACTCGTTCTAGCGCCACGAGCTTCTATTTGGAGTGCCTCCCAAAGACCTGTATTTCAAAGAAGATTTGAATAAGGAAGTGCCCTCTGTACCCAAAATGAGATTTAGACCTACACACTTCATACACCCACATGTTCAGCGAACTTTCCCCTTCGAAGGAACATATGCCATGTCCTGGTCCAAAGTGCAGTTCTTGTGCCAGCTGCTCCAAAGTGTGGTGCGCCCAGGGAAGTCGCACAGGCAGACAGTGGGGCCAAGCTGCACCCCAAAACAATCTGGACCACCCCAACTGACATATCACCACACTCTGGAGACTATCCCCTGGACAATGACATACAGTGATGCCCGGTCCAAAAACTGGTTCCGGCGCCATGACCTTCAATTTGCAGTGCTTCCTAAAGGCCTGTATTTCAAAGAAGATTTGAGAAAGGAAGTGCCCCCTGCAAACAAAATAACGCTTGGACCCCCACATGTCATACACACCCATGTTCAGTGGACTCAGCGTGTGCACACTTCTTTGTTGTTGTTGTTCAGTCGCACAGTTGAGTCTGACTCTTCGCGACCCCATGGACCAGATCCCGCCAGGCCCTCGTGTCTTCCGCCGTCCTCTGAAGTTTGCTCAATTTCATGTTTGTTGCATCGATGACACTTCTTCTTTACATACATTGAAACAGATTGCCTCAAGTATTACATGCAGGTGGGGGGTGTTTAATTGCCAGGAAGAGCTGAATATGCATACGTGACTGAGCAAAAAATGTAATTAAGATTGGAATAACATGTGTAGTAGGACATACAAATAGCAGCATGTTGGCATACAGATAATAAAGACCCTTTCTTACACACCCAGAGAAATGTTGATAGCCACTTTGGGGTAAGGAAGCAATTTTTCTCCAGGCCAGTTTGGCTAGAGATCTTTATTTTATTTTATTTTATTTATTTATTTTGAGATTTCTATCCCGCCCTACCCAGTGGCTCAGGGCAGCTAGAGGGTTGGTTTTTGGGGGGTTTTTTTGGTCATCTTCTGGGCGTGCAATAGCAATCACTGGGTGTGTGTGTGTGGGAGGGAGGTATTGGCAAATTTCCTGCATTGTGCAGGGGGTTGGACAAGATGACCCTGGAGATCCCCTCCAACTCCATGATTCTATTATTCTATGAGTGAACAACAGATGTGAGAACAAAGTTTGAGTCCAGTGGCTTTTATAAAACCAACAAACTGTAATTTCTGGGTATAAGTAAGAACAGAATGAATTGGCTTGTGTGGTGTGATGAACAGCCGATATCTCTGTCAAACCCTGGGGGTTCCATTGTCCTGAGGGCTGCAAAAACTTGCAATTCTGCAATCTCCCATTCCAGTCTGTTACTGAAATTCTTTTGACATGAAACAGCTACTCTGAGGTCCCCCGTGGAATGCCCTGGAAGGTAAAAATGTTCTACAAGTTTCTCTGTTTTGTGATTCTTGAGGTGAGATTTGTGTCTATTTATCCTTTGGTGTAGGGTTTGACCTGTTTCCCTTATATAGAGAATTTAAGGGCATTGTTGATATTTGATGACATATACAGTGTTAGAAGATGGTCAGGTGAATAAGACTGAGATGGCATAGTTGATATTGTTAGGTCCAGTGATTGTGTTGTCTGGGTGTATGCGACAGTAAGTTGGCATCAGGGTGTGTTCCAAGCTCTGATACCAGTCTACATGTGTAAATTAGATGCTGTATTATTGAAGGTGATTAGTTTGAGATTGGGGGGCTGCCAGTGCAATGGAAAAGGTTCCCCCCTTTACTTATTCAAATCTTCTGGGTGGCACTCCAAATAGAAGGTAATGGCACTGAAACCAGTATTTGGATCGGGCATCACTGTATGTCATCTTGCAGAGGACAGTCCCCAGAGTGTGGTGATATTTCAGTTGGGGTGGTCCAAAGATTTTTTGGGGTGCAGCCTTGGCCCATTGTCTGCCTATGTGACTGTCCTAGGGGCACCACACTTTGGAGCAGCTGGCACAAGAACCACGTTTTGGACCAGGACATAGCATATATTCCCTGGAAAGGGAGAGTCCGCTGAACATGCAGGTGTATGAAGTGTGTAAGTCTAAATCTCATTTTGGGTACAGAGGGCACTTCCTTATTCAAATCTTCTTTGTCATACTGGGCACTCCTAATAGAAGGTCATGGTGCTGGAACCAATGCTAGGACCAGGTATCACTGTATGTCATCTTGCAGGGTATGACATGACTTCCAAAGGAAAACTGGCAACGAAATCCAATCTGGACCGTAAAGCCAAGGGTAAACTCCCCTGGTTCGAATACCTCCAGCTACAGCATGCAGTAAGCTCACCTAACATGAGATTCAGTCTCGAACAACCCTTGATGCTCTTTGAAAAACTCCTTGCCTCAATCAAGAAAACAAAAGGCCGAATTGCCCTTATCTATGCACTCCTATTAAAAACAGGCTCACCTGCAAATAACAAATACCAGGAAGCTTGGCACAGGGACCTAAAGCAAACCCTTACTGAGGAACAATGGGACATTATTTGGATCATCCACTCCAAATTATCTAGCTCAATGACTATCTGTACAGTGGCCCAAAAGGTGTTATTACATTGGTATCTGACCCCAGTCAAACTTTCCTACATAATGCCACATATTTCGCCCCTCTGCTGGATACAGTGTGGCTTCAAAGCGAACTTCTTTCACAATTGGTGAGAGTGCTCCCATATACAATTATTTTGGTCCCAAGTTTTACAAAATATCCGGATTATAACAGATATTGACTTACCTTTGGACTTACCCAGTTCTGCTCCTCTTGGGTCTCTGGAAAGCCAACGAACCACCTGCAAGAACAAGAGAACTAATCAATATCTTGTTGACAGCAGCCAAATCCACAATAGCCAAATGATGGAAACAAACCAAGCCACCTACGATAACTTTATGGCTCTCGACAGTTTGGGATTATTTTTTACTAGAAAAATGCACTGTATATTTCGACTTAACGTGTTGCGAGCGAGAACTATTTAGCCCTCTAGAAAAATGGACTGTCTTCTTAGAAAAACATAAACAGGGGGCTTTATTCTCCTGACTAGTGTACTTACCTTAATATCCTTCAGGGATATAAATAGTTGAATCTGGCCAATTGAAGCAGTGATGATTTAACAAGGTTATTATGTTAAGCTTTATCTCGGACATGTATATGTTGGGTCTTCATATGTTGATTATGTATTGCATTATTTCTCATCATATTAAACTCAATAAAATATTTTTTAAAAAATCTTGCAGGGGACAGTCTCCAGATCGTGGGAATGTATCAGTTGGGGTGGTCCAAAGATGGTTTTGGGATGCAGCTTGGCCCCAGTGTCTGTCTGTGTGATTGCCCTGGGGGCACCACACTTTGGAGCAGTTGGCACAAGAGTGCACTTTGAAGCAGTAGATGGCATATGTCACATCGAAGGGCAGAGTCTGCTGAACATGGGAATGTATGACATGTGGCGGTCCAATCTTTATTTTGGGTGTAGGGGGTACTTCCTTATTCAAATCTTCTTTTTAATACAGGCCTCTGTGAGGCACTCCTAATAGAAGGTCATGGCACTGGAACCAGTGTTTGGACCAGGCATCACTGTATGTCATCTTGCAGGGAACAGTCTCCAGACCATGGGGATGTGTCAGCTGGGGTGGTCCAAAGACTGTTTTGGGGTGCAGGTTGGCCCCAGTGTCTGCCTGGGTGATTGTCCTGGGGTCACCACACTTTGGAGAAGCTTGCACAAGAACCGCACTTTAGCCAAGTAAATGGAATATGTCACCTCAAAGGGGAGAGTCCGCTAAACATGGAAGTGTATGACATGTGCTGGTTGAATCTTTATTTTGGGTGCTGGGGGCACTTCCTTATTGAAATCTTTGTTGGAATACTGGCCTCTGTGAGGCACTCCTAATAGAAGGTTATGGCGCCAGAACCAGTGTTTGGACCAGGCAACACTGTAAGTCATCTTCTAGGGGACAGTCTCCAGAGCGTGGGGATGTGTCAGTTGGGGTGGTCCAAAGATTGTTTTGGAGTGCAGCCAGGCCCCACTGTTTGCCTGTGTGACATCCCTGGGGGCACCTCACTTTGGAGCAGCTGGCACAAGAACCACCCTTTGGACCAGGACACTGCATATGTCTCCTCAAAGGGGATAGTTCACTGAACACGGAGGTGTATGACATGTGGCAGTTCAAACCTTATTCCGGAATGTAGTGGGCAAAAAGTCAAACCAGTTCCTTATTCAAATCTTTTTTTGAAATACGGGGTTCTTGTGTGCACCTGAAATAGAAGCTTGTGGCTCCGGAACCAGTGTTTGGACTGGGCATCACTGTACATCATCTTGCAGGGGACAGTCTCCAGAATGTGGGAATGAGTCCTTTGGGTGGTCCAAAGATTGTTTTGTGGTACAGCTTGGCCCCAGTGTCTGCCTGTATGATTTTCCTGGGGGTGCCTCACTTTGGAGCAGCTGGCACAAGAATCGTGCTTTGGACCAGGACACAGCATATGTCCCCTCGAAGGGGAGAGTTTGATGAACATGGGGGTGTATGAAATTTGGGGGTCCAAATCTTATTTTGGGGTTCAGAGATTTAAAACTCTCTTCATTATTTTTGGATGAATTCATGAATAAGTCGTGAATAAGGAACGAATAAGGAACTGGGAATAAGGAACCAAGTTCAGCCTCGTCAAAATCACGCTGGTGTAGAAGCAGCCTTGGAACTGCTTTTCTGCAGCTGAAGGTTATATTTTATGGAGTACTCTAGGGAAGTCTTATCAAAATAAACTGCCCCTCTGCATGGACATTCTAGTGGAGAGCTTACTTGCGGGGTGGTGTCCCAATGTGAGCAGAAGCAAACAAGGCATTCACAGCCAGTTATGTTGTTGAATCAAACTGAGCTCTACCTAATTAACAAAGAAACGGTTTTAAAGAGAAGTGATTTTGTCTTTCAAACCTTCAGTAGACTTATGGAAATCAAGACTGATTTGACTGAATGGGGGCATAAAAGGAACATTTTGACGTCTGTTCCTTTCCGTTGAGCAAAAATATGTCATTTTAAAGTAATTGTGAGTTAAATTTACTGCAATTATAATGAGGTAGAAAAAAGAGTGTAATTTATGTAGAGTGGGGGGAGGTTTATTACCTAACATACTCCTTCAGATAAAATGTTGGGAGTGGCTTATCGCTGCCATATTTAACATATTTTATTGCTCAGTAAGGTTACTGTACAGATTGGAAATGTCTGTAAAACAGACTCAGTATGAACTGTCTTGGTAAAATGTAGTATTGGCCTGTGATCCGGTGCACATGTACTTGGGAGAAAATGTCATTGTCACTGCTGATTAAGGCTATTCCTGAATGGCTGCTTTCCATTCGGAGCTCCAAAAAGGGAACTGTGCTGTCAAAGTTAACAACACCAGTAAACACATGAGGCTGCCTTAAACTGAATCAGACCATTGACCATTGGTCTGTGGAGGTGGTATTATTGTCACGGGCTGGGCTGGGCCAGAAGGCAGGTCTGGCCTGGGACCTGGGGGTCATAGCCAGAGGAGACAGAACAGGAGCCAAGTCGAGAGTCCAAGAGAATAGTCATCTGAAACAGGAAGTCAGGAATCCCAACAGGAGCGAGGTTCAGAAACAGGAACTGAGGATGGGCACAAGATCAGCATGGATGCAACTTGTTGCTTCCATGGAGAGCCCAGCCCCGAGCCCGAGCGATATAGGCCTCCAACAGTGTTTCCCTTAGCAGCGACACCACTCCTGTCAGTACTCAGGTCTTGGCGCCCACCTTCCCTACCAGCGTGCATCATGGTGGAGGGTTGCTAAGTCCCTGTGGAGCTGCTCCCTCAGCTGAGCCACCCGCAGAGGTGAATCAGGCAGGCTTTCTGTTTGCACTTGTACCTTGTCAGCTGCTGCCAGACCAGGTGCGGGGATTACTGGCTTGCGTGCTGGCGGTGGCAAGCTGCCAACTCCTGAGGAGTCAGAGGGGCCAGCTCCCAGCTCTGGTGATGCTGGTGACTCTGGATGCACTGCCAACTCGGGTATGGGCCCGGCACAATTGTTGTCACCCATGACAATTATCTACTCTGACTGTCAAAAAAATTGTCTAGTGTTTCAGGTCTTTCATACCAACCATGTACGTCAGAGAGCACTACAATTGTGGTCCCAAAATTGTTTGGCTCTTCTGGGTCCCAGAGAAGCCAGACTGGCTGTGATGAGGGCAAGGGCCTTCTCAGTGGTGGCTCTATACTGGTGGAATGAGCTCCCAGAGGACATCAGGGCCCTGTGGGACCTTTTACAGTTCCTCAGGGCCTGCAAGATGGAGCTCTTCCACCAGGCTTTTGCTCAGGGAGCCGCACCCAAGAAACTGAGGCCCTGGCCCCAATATTAACATCATCGTCAACAACTTAATATAACCCAGACTATGATGTTATCTGGATGTTGCCTGTGGATGCTGCTAATGCCCGCCATCATGATATAAACAGTACTAGCACTTTATATTATATTATGTTATGTTTATAATGGTATTGTTATGATTTTATTCAAATTCTGTTTTAGCAGTTTTATGTACTTCACATAAGCCGCCCTGAGCCTACTTTGGCAAGGAGGGCAGGATATAAATTTAAATAAATAAACAAACTACTAATTGATCCTTCACTAGAACTTGGGACATTTTGCACACAAGCCAGTTACTCTACCATTAAGTCATGGACATACCTAATGACTCGTTGATCTGGGAGATTCCCATATATAATACAGTTAGGCAGGGGTCATTTCATAGAAAAAGAGATGCAGGAGCTCATTAGCATAACTCATTAGCATAACTTATTTGCATATGCCGCACCCCCTGACATCACTGGAAGTGTGTCAGAAGGCAACACCCACCACTCAGGCTTCACTGGACTGTTTTGGATTCCTAGCTATTGGGGGGGGGGGAGTGCAGATCTGTCCTCGCAGAGGAAGGAGAGCTTGTACCTGAATAAAACTTGGTCTTAAAATTGCCACTGGACTGTTTTGGGCTGGAGGGCTGGGGGGGTTAGGGTCTGCAACTTACCTGGCTGCTTCTTGCTCTGACAGAGGGCTTTTGGGAGCAGGGGGTGGGGTTTGTTGCATGTGCCCGCCCCCTGGTCTCTTTACTGCTGGAGCGCCGCTCCTGTGCGCTCCTGCAGGAAATGACCCTTGCAGTTATGTGCAAGGTTCTCTAAACAGAGCAATTGTGGTTAGGGATGTAGAAATGAAAGATTTGACTTTCTTTCTTTTTTTCTCTTTTTCTTCCTTTTTTTGGTTTCATATGTTATCATCGTAGTACTTTTAGCTTCACCCATGTTTTGCTTTATTTAGTTTAGTTATGTCCTGCCTTTTACTCCAGTGGGGACCCAAAGCGGCTTACAACATTCTTCTCTCCTCCATTTTATCCTGTGAAGTAGGTTAGGCTGAGAGTGTGTGAGTGTTCCAAGGTCACCCAGCAAGCTTCCTTGCCATGAGTAGGGATTTGAAGCTGGATTTCCCAGATCCTAGTCCAAACCCATTAGACTAAGGGTTCCCTGGAATCTACCCTGGTAACCAACTGCCACTACTCAGGACCTCTTGGAAACATCTAGACTGACCTGCTGAGAAAGTAGTCTTCCAGTGCAGTACTGGAGCAATAACAAAATAACTTATAACAAACCTGGTAGCACATGGGAAAGAGATTAAGAGAAATAACCCAGAGAAATAGATCGTAGTAAGTGAAGTCCAAAAAAGCCCTCATGTAATGGTACTCATTGTGATTGGCCCTTAATAAAACTAGAGCTGAAATTCGGTACTGGAAAACTCAAACCTGACAAATATGGCCTCTCCTCACTGCCCCCCTACACACATTTTCAGCCAACAGGCAGAGATGTTGCTCCTGCATGCTGGCCCTTAAAAAAAAAAAACACAGTATAGCAATAATGTCTTCACAACATTTTTCAGATCAAAATGAATGCTCTGTAATGCAGCCATCTGAGAATGAGCCCAAAAGTTTTCCTCACGGCTATTCTATATTGACAGAGTGAATATGAGATCTCTGATGTAAATAGCACTACAAAATTGCTAGTGACATTTTGTTTGGCAAGTCAGAGCTGATTGTTGCAGGTGTACTATTATTACTAAACATCTCCTCAGTTTATAGATATTCTGGCTTTCTACTGAAGCTTAATAGCTCACCTGAAGGAATACAGTGAATGGATGAAATTCTCCCTGAGCAAAGGTCCAGGACATATAGAGCACTTAAATGCCACAGAATTTCAATCTGAAGGAACAGAACCCTATGCTTTATGCTGCTGAGACAGTTAAGCTTGTGACTTGGCTTGATATTTAGATTTTCTGAAGTATACAGCAGAGCCTTCCTAGGAAGATGACTAGGTGTGCCTTGCTTGTAGTATATTTTTTAAGAATTCTCCTCTCCAAGAAAAGAAAATTTACCTAAATTGTACCAAAATTACTGAAAAGTTTATAGAACTACAACAGGGACTTCTAACAATAGCTTCAGAACTCTACCTGAGGCACGTACAGGAGAGTTGGATCCACTGTGGGGTGTAATGATTTTAAAAAGTTTTATGCAGAACTCCCAGCATTTCGGACCCTCTGCGCTTTGTTAGAACTGCCACTATCTAAAAAAAAACCTTTGTGGCCCTGATTGACTGTGCTAGAATATCCCTTCAGTCTCAGCAGCCAGAGAACTCATGGGTATGTGAATCAAATAAAGCCCTATTGCTGCTCGTCCTGGACATTAATTGATGTGCGCAGAGTGGCTATCTCATGAGGGAAGAAACTGGAAAAGGTGTCTTGGGCTGCGGTCACACACACTAAATAATCCACTTTTAATCCACTTTCTAGTTGGATTTTGCCAGTTTACATAGTAAAAAAACCTGTTGGAAAGTGCACTGAAAGTGGATTGAAACTGGATTATTTAGTTTGTGTGACCGCAGCCTCGGTTTAAAAACTATTTTTTCCAACGTTCATGCTAATCACAACTGGATAAATGCATAAGAAGAATTGGAGAAAGGAACACAGAACTATGAACCAAAATAAAATTACAGTTTCTAATTAATGCTGAATATATGGGATTCTGCAGTCACCATACCACCTTTGAGATACAACGTAAGCATTCCAAGAATCACAACTGAAAGTTGACAATGGCCACTTTGTTGCCATTGCAATCTCAGGGTTTCTATGAGAATAAGGAGGTTCATTTTTGATTGATCAGAATAGGTACCATTTACAGTGCAATCCAAAACAGAGTTACACCCTTCTAAGTGAATTGAACTCAATGGGTTTAGAAGGGTATAACTCTGCTTTGGATTGTACTGGCAGGTTTCTAAACTCTGATGTAGCTACAGTTTTATTTATCTATCTATTTAAAATATTAAAACCTTCCCACCCAATCATGGTCATCACTGTGGCAATTAGTTAAAAAGACATTAAAATCAGCTTTAAAAATACATGTGTGCATGTTTGTGTGTGTGTGTGTGTAGTGCTGTGAGGAGGGGCTTTCAAGGCAAATGAAAAGCAGAGGTGGTTTGCCACTGCCTTCCTCTGCAGAGTATTTCTCGGTGACCTCCCTTTCAAGTACCAACCCTACCTAGATCTGATGGGATGATACACACACACACTAAATGAAACAAAAAATATCTTCACTTGCTGGTGGAAGAGAATGAGTCTCCCAGGGCATGGAATTCCACAATTTTGAGAGAAAGTTGTGAGGGAATAACTTTTTCCACTGATTTCAGAGATACTTATTTATTTCTGAGTAGATATACATAGGGGTTGGTTGGAATGTCCCATTTAAGACATTCCTCAGTATGTACATAGGACTGCTGGCCTCTCTGGCCAGGTTCTGACTTTGGATTCTAGTTGGCACAAAACAATAAACTGTAAAAGGGATGCTGATTGCTGAATGTACAAGGTCAAACCTTGCTTCAAGGGTGCTTGGTAGAATACAGGAGTATATTTGCATGTATGGAAATCTCCATTCTGTGAAAATGATTACAAATTGACAATGATTACAAATATTGACAATGATATGAAGACATTACAAATCCTGGTGTGACAGTCTAAAATATCAGAATGTGGAAAGCTTAATAAAATCCAGATCAAGATGTGTGCATGGTGGGGAAGTGTGTGTGATATTTAAGCTGCAGATAAATTGATTTTTCTATGTTAATCTAGGAAGTTGCAGTTTTATATACTGAGTAAGGCCAAGCTTCCCTCTGCCCAGCAATAAAATCACCTCAGTGGATGTGTGTGTGTGTGTGTATTCTATGATAATGTTGACATACAGTATAGGTTCCAGTAACAACATAAAGACCTACTTATGTGAAAAAATAAGGAAAGAGAAGTGAAATTAGAACTTGGTTTAACTTAGAACCACAAAGTCATAATTCAGATTTCCATCAGATGGCAATAGTTTGGGAGTATATATTCGTACCGTAGAATTTATACTTCCTATTCAGGAGCAGTGGTAAATGCCTCACCACATGGCTAAAGGAAGGTTTGCCTGGACACTTGCCATGTGACATATGAATGATGATTGTAATTTTAAGCAGAGAAAGAAAGGGAGAAAAGGGCATTGTGGTAATTACATTTGCTCTTGGAAATATGGCTCCCCCCCCCCAAACTGTCATCACAGAAATTACAGAGAGACTATTGACCTTTTCTACTTTCCTAAAAACAAACGTGGGAGTATTGCGGAGATCCTCCCCTCTTTGTGAATTATATTAGACCAACCCTCTCATTAATAAAATGGCAAGAGGAGGTCAGCTGACAAATACAAACCAACCTGGCAATAAACCAATAAGGCACTTAGTTAATAATTATATCTGTGTAACCATAGCAATTGGGGGAAAACAAACAGAAAAACATTCCATGCAACCAAGCTCTTGCTACTGGATTTATTCACTTGTATATAATGTGGAAGCAAGACTTGAAGCCAGAGGGCACCATCTTAGCATTTTAAATGTGAGAACAGATTAGGGAATGGTATCAAATTTCTCAACCTGCTGGTTCAACCCAAAAAATCCTTGTTTTGCTTCTTATGTGAATCAAACCTGTCAGTCTATTTTCATGCCATTTTCTGTTTCCTTGCACCAAATTTCCCCCATTATATGTATCAATTGCATATAAGTGGTGTATGAGTTACAAATGCCACTTAAATGGCATGGAAGAAACAAATTAGGAACACCAAACAGAAAAACAGGTGGGAAACTGAGGCTAACAACGACATAGAACAACAAAAAGAATAAATAATGGCATAATCATAAATATCTTAACTAAATCAAATAACTTGCAGGCATCTACACAACATAACCAATAACTTCAAAATAACTCTACAGCTAAGGTTAACAACATCAAGGTGAGGCCTGGGATCCTCTTGGAATACAGCAAATCTTCAGACCACAGAGATCAGAGATTCCCAGAGGAAATGACAGCTCCAGAGGGGGGACTCTATGGCATCCATCCTGACTGAGCACCATCCCCTCCTCAAACTCCACCTTTCATTGGCATGACCCCCAAAGCTCCAGGAATTTCCCAAGGTAGTGTTGGGCAACCTTATTTGCAACAGTTCCCTACAGAGACAGGAACTTTTCCCACCACATATCTGTGAACAAATTGGCTATACTCTCGGTCAGGCGTTGTTTCGTAGAAAAAGAACTAGGGGAACTCATTAGCATAACTCATTAGCATATGCCACACCCCCTGACATCACCGCAAGTGTGTCATAAGACCACACCCCTGACATCACCGGAAGTGTGCCATGAGGCCACACACCCCGCCCCCAACGGTTCCGGCTGCCGCCGCCGGCCTTACAGCTCCACTGCCAAGCCCCATGAGGGGCCCGGCGGTGGACCTGCAAGGCTGGTGGGAGTGCAAGGAAGCCCCGCGAAGGCCCTCCCTGGCCCCAGGCAGGCAGGGGTGGGGAGAGGTAGAGAGGAAGCAACTAACCCTCCCTCTTCTCCTGCCTCCTCCTGGCTGAATGAGAGCCAGAAGCGGGGCGGCGGAAGCAGGGGGTGGGGCTTCGTCATGTGCCCCGCCCCCTGTACCTCACCCGGGGGAACTGCGATCCTCTGTGTTCCCCCCCGAAATGACCTCTGCTCTCGGTCAAGAGCTGTCCACAAGCTGTCCTCATCCTGCTGCAATAGGCTTCCCATTGACCCACCCAGGGATGAGATTTAACTGCTCCCAACCTCCATTTCTGTCCCTGAGGAATTGATTACTGGCCAAAAATGTCCTCCACATATTGATGCTTGAAATTCCCCCTAGTCTTTATGGTAAAGACCATGGAGACTAGGAGTAGGCAACCTGCAGGATCACTTGGAAATGAGAGCATACCCTCCCTAAATTCTGCCCATTCTCGGCACCAGTGTTCCCTCTAAGCTGCATTAGTGTGAGCTAGCTCGCAGTTTTGTAGCCTCCAGCTCATCCATTTTTGTCTTGACTCAGGAAGGATGGCTCCAGAGTCAACTAATTTATGCAGCAGCCAAATTGCTCACTCACAACTTGAATGCCAGTGGCTCACAAAGTCAATTTTTTGCGCACAAGGCTCCATAGCTTAGACAAATCTCCTGACATTTGCTGAGGCAGTTTCAGGAACCTAATACTGCACTGAGAAGTGTAACCTGTACAGTTGATTACACAACTGCTTATACAGTTGTTCATAAACACACAGGTACAAACACAACTGTTTATAAACTGCTCATGTTTTATCACAACCTTTTGCTACCTGTATATCATTTCTCTGGGTTCAAATTCCTCCCTTCCATGCAATCTCATGAGATGATAGGGAAAAAACACCTTTTAAATTTCTGAAACAATATAAATAGGCGATATCAGGAGAATGTGCTTGCAGCCCAGGCTGGTCTCACTAGGCACCCCCCCTTCTTAGGTTCTAATGATACTAATCCCTACAACTGTTGTTATCCCTATGTTGTCTCACTGGGGTGTACTGTGAATATCTAAAATATGATGGCCTTTCTAGAACAAAACACAAACACACATCTTAATTTGGCTGTCTTCAGTTCCTTGTCAACAGAACCAATGGACAATGAGTGTGTAGGCACCATGCATAGTCATAGCTTAGTCTTGCATGACATAGCTGTTCTCAGCAACTTGGCACCATAGTTAGGATATGCCAGATACACACTAAGTGAGAATTATGCTACTATTACTCCAAAAACAACAACAACCAATCTATCCAAATTTCTGGATTTTGCACAAGAAATTCTGACAACTGGCCGATGTGTACATGTGTGCATGCGTGTTGCATGTAAATTTTTAGTCCTAAGAAAGACAAAGGACAAATTGTTGCCGACTTGAGGAATGCCTTTAGGCAAGAAGAATTTGGGGAGAAACCTCAACATCCATGTGATTCAATTAATCTTAGGCCTGCTTCACTCATCAAGGAGAATGAGTTGGCAGAATTATATGATAGTAGAATGAACCAGTCCAGATTTCCAGGGATGGATTTCAGCACTGAATGCTCCTTCACATAAAAATTTCCATTCAGACAGAAAACAGGGGTAAAGGTGCTGTTCTGTCTTTTTGCTTGCAGTGCTAGTTTTCTGGCTTTGGGGAGTTTATATGTAGGACATCATTCCAAAATATTATTTTCCAGTGGCCCCCCCAGCAGAGTGAAGTAAAGCAGTCCATTCTGCCACCTGTGGGCTCTGCCTCCTCTTTGCTAGTCTATTGTTCTGTTTGACTTTAAACATCTCCAATAGAATGGTGGACTCTAGTAAATACATATATTCTAATTGGGGTATTTCCAGTTATAACACAAGACTGAAAAGCTGATAAAAGGAGCAGGTTTAGTAATGTATTAAAGGCTGTTGTTTTACTTTTCCCAACAGAGGTTGCTGGATCCTTTCAATATAGCTGAATAAAATATAAATGAAGTCATTTATGAACTGTTGTAACTCAAACTCTGTTTCAGGTCACTGCTGGATGAGTACTTTCCTTTATCGCTGGGAGAGAAAAAAAAGTAATTACTCTGCAGTACCAGAACAAAGAGAACACTAAATCCTAAATGAAAAATGGAACCATGAAATAATTAAATATTTCTCTGCTTATTTTTTTAAATGCAAAGGTTATCTGCATGGTTTCTGCCTGGACATCCCAAATCAGGGCTCTCGTGCACCTGACTCCTTCTGCTACCAGGCCTCCTTGCACAAAATTGGTGGTTTGATTTCCTTTGCTCTGCAGGGCCATTATACAGATAGCCAGAAAGTGTACTGCAGCTCTTCAACGCGGTGAGATATTAGAGGAGTCAATGTGCCCCATATGACCATATATAATGGCTGGCTTTGATCTGTCTCTTTGGTCTGTCACTCAGACCAAACTTTCTGGTGGCCTACTGAACCGCCAGCATGCCTCCCTTCAATTGCTCATACAAGTCTGTTTCTTTATTACTAATTAAAATTTTCACAGCCTGCCTTTCTCCCACACCAATCAATACACCAATGAAATTTCAATTTATAAAAGCCCAGCAGACATAAAACTACATACTTATCAATGAACGCCCCCCCCCCCCGGTCATAGTTCTTTGCCACTAAACATCACTATATATCTTCTGGGGGGGGGGTGTGCCCCAAATCCTTAATTTTTTCAGCCTGCCTAGAATGAGATCAGACTGGGAGCCTTTCGTACTGGCTCTAGACAGCTATTACATAGCACAGAAGCTGCTGCTAAGAAGGATCTTGCAGGAATAGGAGTTGAGCACACTACAGTGTTCAAAGGGACTGTGAGTAGGACCCTTGGCAGTGACACGGGTACTTCTGAGCATTCGAGGGAGAACAAGACCAACTTGTGCGCACAGCTGGTTAGATCTAGAAATGCAACTGTTTTATTAAGCAAAATAGCACATGGTGTTAGCAATAATGAATAATCAAGGAAGAGCACAGAAAACACATCATACTAATTCATTAATGGGAATTAACTGTTCTGGATGACTCCAGTCAGGCCTGATTCAGATATAGGCATCTAGTTAGCTTTCTTATATCAGATCATTTAACTCCTAGCCAGAGGTACACCTCAGTAACATTTTAGGCTCATTAAGGGTATAGTATGCAAATAAATAGTATTAAAGGATCTCTGCTTGTAAACTGCTCTGAGGCTCTGAGGCTCCGAGTGAAGGGTGGGGTATAAATCCAATCATCATCATCATCATCATCATTGATAAAACAGATCTTGCTATTATATGAGCCATGATCTGCTGCATAATGGAAATGATGAAGCTGAGGGAAGGCAGTCCATTTTAGCTGAGGTTGGTGCAGTAGGTAAATGAATGGGTGGAAATGCAGCAGGCTCCAGAAAAAGACCCCCCAGACCTTCCCCTTTCTGTGCTGTTCTAGAACAAGATAAGTACTTGCCAAAAAAAAGGGGTCAATCATGGAAAATTCAGTCAGCTATTGTATAATTTAGAAAATGTCTTTGCATTGGTCTTTCCAGAACTGCCAGACTACCTTCCCAACAATACAGATGAGAAAGGAATTTTTAGCACATGATATTATAAGGCCTTCATTCTATCTTCCTTTCCATCCGGCTATCGACAAAAATAAATAAATGCATAGGGCATATTTAAAGCAACCCAGCAACATGATTAATAAAGACAGCACATTGAGGGCCATAAAACTGCCCCATCTCCTTCATCTGTTCCCCTGGTGCAGTGATTAACCTTTGAGTTTATGAGTATTTTTGCACTTGCCTCAGATAAAGTATTTTATGAGTTCTTCCCTCCCAGGCAACTTGGATTAAACTTATCAGGTCCGGGAAGATAGTGACCCATAATGACTGTTCCCTCAGAAATCATATCTGCCTCCTCATTGCATTATTGGAACATTCTTTGCGCAAAACAGATGGAAACATCAAGGCAAGAGACAAGACAACTTGTTAAGGTCACATTCCATGCTCCTATGCATCATTCATGCTTAATTGATTCCTAGCCCCACCTAATGACAGATTGCCAGACATTATGAGGGCCGAGAATATGAAAAGATCATTTTCATTTCCCCATTAATCCCCATTCGGTATGGCTCCTGCCTCAGTTAAACTTTCTTTGGCAGTGCTCTTGCCAAATGACGGATTGCTGCCTTTCAACACACAAATAGAACAGAAGCCAGCAGATTTATCTTTTTGCCAAATGTTCCCTTCTGTGACGCAGCGTTTTAGGTGTCACCATGCTTTCACATCATCTTCAAAGGGGGGGGAGAAATGATGGGGCTACTCTCAGGAGGGGGTATGATTTTAAAAGGGTACCTTTTTTGTTCTTTTCCACTATTGGCTCTTTGCTCTCTGAATAAAGAGCTGCTTTAGCATTCAGTCATCACCTCACACACACCTGACAACCCATCACTTTCTAAAGTGGCATAGAGAAACTCAGTCAATCAAATGCCTCTTCCAACATTTGCACCTCAGATCTGGTGGGTGAATAATCTTCTAAACCCCTAAGGGAACTGAAATAGGGAAGAATGTGGTAAACATTTCTAGAGGAAATACTGAACTTAATTCCCTGCCCCCTCTTGATTATTGTGCTTATAATGAATGACTCCTGAAGTGGTAGACTGAGGAACAATGAATACAGTTGACTCAATAACTGTATATAGTCATCTCAGAGTTCTGCAAGGGGGGGGGGTTGCTATGAACCAGGGGCTGGTGGTATGCACAACTGGCATGCTCAAGAATGTAATTTATTTTACCCCCATATGATCCTGGCAACAGTACTGCAGCTGGTATATTATCCACATGACTGCTAGTATAGATGTGCTCAGGGACAACTGCACAAGAGACTGAGATGACCATATGGAAGCCATAGTCAATTGCACAAAGCAGCCTGAAATCATGTTTAATGCTAGCACAATTTTTTGTAACTCTGAAACACTTACCCTGAACTCCTGCATGCCTGAGATCTCCAAGGTAATTGGGACTTACACATATACATATGGATATACATTCACAGCATACATCCTGATTCCTGTAAGATTCCCCCCACACAGGAACCCTCTAGCTAGACTTCCAGAGGCTTGGATCAAATATACAGCTTGAGATCAAATTGGGGAGTGGGGGCTGAAAATGGCAGGAATTCCCTTGGACACTCTAAATAGTGTCCATCTCCTAGAATGCTCTATAGGATACATTGATAAATGTCCCTTTGTCTCAAGCCTCTGGAGCACTCTCACCTTCTGGCTATGAATAATTGACTTAAGCTTGCTGGACAATACCTGCAGCTTCTGACTCTACCAAAATACCCCCAGTCACCAATTTGATGCAGTCAAGCTTCTAGCAGAACTTCCAGCCCTGCCCAGCCATTGTCAGCCTGAATCCATCTCACTGATATCCCATCTTCATCACCAGTTTCATCACTTAACATCTACTCATTGGACAACTTCAGCAGTCATTTCCAGACTCTGCAATAGATTTCATGATCCAATCCCATCCCTGTTGATATAATGAAAGGAATATAAAAACAATCCTCCATACCATACCTACTTCCCCAACCTTATGGTTTGTTCATTTTCTGGTCCTCCACTCCCTGAAATCACTGAACTTTCCCCTCCTTCAAACCCTGGAACTTCATTCCCAGACCACTTTTCATCACCTGCTCCTGGATTGGATTCCCTCCTGCCTTTTCTCTTCTTTCTCCTCTTTATTCTTCCAAAGCACTATTTTCTCACCTAACTGCTAGCCAGGCCCATTTTCCAGGTTTCCCCCCAAGAAAAAACAGCTCAAATGCAGGTAGGCTTATGTATGGTTTTGGCATTTGTTCATTGTACTGTATCTTTTTGATATTCTTGCCATTCCATTTCCCCCCATTCTGTATCCTGTTAGGGAAATAAAGGCTGCGGTCACATGGAGCATTAGGCACGCTAAAGAGACGGAAGATAGGCGGATTTTCCGGGCGCGATCTCACCGCCACATCTGGGAAGCGTAGAGCTCCTGTGGCTCACCCGAGGCTTCACTCCGAAGATGCGGTAAAAAACTAGTACCTCAGAGGTACTAGTTTCTGGGCGGGCGCGTGATCGTGTTTCTGGTGGAATCCCATGGCATCCGGCGCCCGCCCATATCCCCTTGCAAAAAGGGTTCCCCCCCCCCAAGTTTCCTCAGGATGCGCACAAGCACCCAATGGGGCATGCGCACACGTCGGTGTACTACCACGGGACCTCAAAGGGGACCTCAACGGGACCTACGGGACCTCCACGGGATGTCTGCTCATGCAACCACACATTATTTTGCCCCGGGGCAAACAGCCACGCTTCCCCCCGCGCGCATTTTCCTGCCCGTGTGACCGCAGCCAAAGTTTTTTTTTCTAATTTAAGAGCTATTTTCTTCACATATATATATTTGCAATTCATATATATATATATATTTGCAATTGCTGTCTCAAATTGAGTTCTTGGTATGTATAGCTAGACCTGAAAATTAACTGCCCAGGTGATGCAGGTTAGGTCTGATTGTCACTTTGGGGTCAGGCAGCAATTTTTCTCCAGGCCAGTTTGGTCAGTGATCCTGGAGGTTTTTGCCATCTTCTGGGCATGGAGCTGGGGTCACTGGGTGTGTGGAGGTGGAGATATTAATGCATTTCCTTCATTGTGCAGGGGGTTGGAGTAGATGACCCTGGAGGTCCCTTCTAACTCTATAAGTCTATTGTTTTACTATTCTTACATGTGTAAAGGATGCTGTACATGTTATAGCTCCTGCATGGGTACCTAGTAGGGTAACTCTGTTTAGGGATGGACTTGAACTGGCTGACGACCTAAAGTTCATCACCAATTTTAGTTGGTTCATGGTTCATGATAAAAAAAACTTTGCAAACTGAAGAACTACCACGGACTTCCATGAATTTTGATGCAGTTCATGGTAGTTTGTGGTGGTTTATGAAGAGCAGAAAGCAGGGGTTTTTGCTCTTCACAGAAAACAGCTGAGCAGCAGGGAGCTCTGCTTTCTGCTCTTCATGAAAAACAGCTCAGCTGTTGGGTTTAAATTGTCTTTTTCTTTCTGCTTCCTGTGGCTTTTCATGGGAAGCAAAAAACAGGATTTTAAACTTTAAATGGTTCATGAACAGTGTTCCCTCTAAGTTGAGTTAGTGTGAGTTAGCTCACAATTTTTTAGCCTCCGGCTCACACATTTTTGTCTTAGCTCAGGAAGGATGGCTCCAGAGCTAACCAATATATGTAGCAGCCAAATAACTTGCTCACAACTTTAATGCCAGTAGTTCACAAAGTAGAATTTTTGCTTAGAGGTTTGGTTTGTGGTTCAGCTATGAACCACAAACTGCAAAAATGAGGTTCATGCCCATACCTAACCCTGTTCACTATTCTATATTTTTGCTCATGCTTGCTCCACCTTGGGTTTTTTGAGTCCCATGTTCCTCACTGTAAAATATTTACACTCATTTTTCCTTGTATTTATCTCCAGTTTGCTCAGCAAAAGAAGAACAAGACTTTTTCATAGTCAAAGTCAAGAAACAGCAGTGGTCATAATTAGTGAAAAGGTCAACAGCCAATGGATCTAAAATGCTGTGGCCATCAAGTAGAGAACTGAGTCACTAGAAAATACCAGACTATTAACATTAGAGAGACACAAATTATTATTGGGATGGCATGTGTTTATATGTTATGGAAAAGCTGATACTCATAAATACTTTAAACAACATCTCATTAGGAGATCTTTATTGAAGGTATGGGAAGAAGTTAAGAGTCAGCTAGGAAAGTTGACAGAAGCAATTGCTTCTCTGATGAAGAATTTCTAGTGAAAACTCATTTCTATACCACACTTTTTCTGTATCCTTTTAAGAAGTTAAGTGTTTTATATGGTACTTACAGGAAGAATTCACTATACTGTCCTTGGTTTGCTTTAATGTTTCATGTCACTTCAAGGATAAAAAAGTACTGCGAGAAACATCTTATGAGGTGTCCACATATCTCTTTATATGTTAGTCTTCTAAATATGCCCTCTTTTCAACTTTTTATCTTGGTTTAAACTGGTGCCTCCTTTCAGAGACAGAAATATCCAGATATAGTTTATATACTGTTGTACTGGACACACTCGGGGGGGGGGAACTATTAATGGACAGTCACATTCAGCTGCATTTTAACAGTTCTAGATCAGTGATTCTCAAACTTCTGAAAGTGGGACTCAATTCCAAAGTTACTGTACTGAAAACAATACAAACATCAGGAAAAACAGATTCACAGTTCAAGACACTCATAAAGCAATAATCTTTGGCTCATAAAGCCAAAAAGCTCTTTTGAAAAGTTGGGTTTTACAAGACTTCTAAATTGTAAGAGAGAGATGTGTCCTTTAATTCTCTCTGCAACTTTGGAGAAGTCTCAGAGAAAACCCAGCAATGAAACACACACCTGAAGCAACGGAACATACATCTGCAGAGGTTACCAACCTCTAGGTGGAGTCTGAAGTTCTTGTAGAATTACAGCTAGGGTTGCCATCTGTGGCTGGCATGCAGTAAAAGATAGGGGGCAGGGACCCGGGGGGTACTGTCAATGTGAGGGTGTGACATTATCCCCCGGGAAAACTTGGAAGTGATGTCATACTGCTCTAGGAATCACCATAAACTTTATGGTAGAACCATAGATTTTATGGCAATGCCTAGAAAGTCATGATATCACTCCTCCCCCCCCATCCAGAAATTATATCTATTCATTACACCAAAAGCAATTTAAAAAAAAAAATTCCACTTTTAGCTGATGGTGGCAGGAAGCTGGGGTTGCTAGTGGGAGTTTTCCTGCCATAGGGAGAGACCTGGCAATTCTGATTACAATTGAAATCCCTTAGAGAAAATGGCAACTTTGGAGGGTGGACTCTATGGTGTTATGCACTGCTGAGGTCCCTCCCCTCCGAAACCCACCCTCCCCAGGCTCAGACCCCAAATGTCCAGGAATTTCTCAAGCCAGAGTTGGCAACCCTAACTTAGAATGACTAAAAAGCATTGTTCTGCAGAGCAGAGGTGAATTGTCCAGGAGAGGCAGGAGAGGCAGGAGAGGCAGTGGTTCAGCGACATGGAAATAAACAGAAGTTTTGGGTTTCCATTTGCTCTAGATTATGCACTTCAGGTTTATTGTCTTTCACTGGCGATCAGAGAGATAGAATATAAATGGTGGATGAAGGGGAAGGAAGGAAGGAAGGAAGGAAGGAAGGAAGGAAGGAAGGAAGGAAGGAAGGGTAAGAATTGTGGAAACAAGGAGACAGAGAAAAATATCTAGATATAAAAATATAGTTATATCTTGTGTTTAGGACTGAAAGTCAGTTTTAGGTCTGGGAAGGTTAAAAGCCACTACCCTAGATCATCTCTTCCCCACCCCCACCCCACTTTTTAAACCACCCCTCCTTCAAGAAGCTCCTCTCAGCTATCCTGTGAGGTCAGTCCAACTGAGAAAAGTGACTAGTTCAAAATCACCCTATGAGCTTCATGGCTGAATGAGACTTTGAACCTAGTCCTAGTCCAGCACTCTGACCGCTACACCACATTGAGATCAAAAGTATCCACTTTCCAATTTGTGGTCCCTTTCAAAAGACAGACCTTGAATTTAAAAAAAAACCCCACCTACAGCTCTGGTGCCTTTAATTTGGCATCCATACATTTTGTGCTTGTGTCAAAATTGCCCCTCAAAGGCAGCCACAAAGGAAGGTGCCAAAACAGTTTAGACTGCTAAATGAGTGACACAAAGGCCGCCTGTTAGGTTATATTTCTATCCCTTTAAAAATTAAGAGCAAGCTGCTCAGCAGTGGTAGAGCTCAGACATGGAAACCTGTAAGAGTTGGGCACTTTTTTTTGTTTGCAACTGTTACTAACGCCTGCCTCATTACTCTCAGGCCTCCTAGGATCCTTTTCATGTGTCCTGAAACAAAAATAGAGAGGAAAAGAACAGATCTCTCTGTTTAGACCACTCTGCTTCTGAGAGCAGCTCCCCTGTGTAGTTTTCTAACGAGAGCAGAGATGGTTTTTTTTTTTAAACTGTTGTTTGCAGCAGGAAGATAGTGTATTTATATGAAGTACAAAGCCATTTTTGGAGCTGAACCATTTAGACGTTACCTGTCACAGCTTTATCACAAGGCGCTTTTGGTGCAAAGGAACTGTCAGGTCAGAGGAGGGGGGGGATAAAACATGTTTTTTATTTGCTGTTTCCCACTGGGAGAAATCTGCTGAAATGCCAGGACGGTTCTGCTGGTTGCTACACCAACAGATGGCAGACAGCATTCTGTGTGTTCCTTTTCCGTTTGGCAAATTGCGGGTCACATCTGGTATAGACTGTCTATGCTGGGAACAGATGGAAGTTCATGGGCTCCATCGGTAGTATAAAGAGAGGTGAAGTAAGAAGGTGGTGGGGAAGGGAAGTGAAATTAAATAGTGGTGCGTTTAATACCTTAGGTGTTATGGGATTTTTAATTTCAGTGTGGACATTTTCAATTAGATTGCAAAATTTTGAATCTGCACAAAAATATTGTTCTGCATCATTGCTTTCCCTTGACTCTAGCACTCTGTTCAACCTGAATTAGATGCAACAGTTTCCACATACAATCAGGGAACACACTGTGAATGGTATAACATGATGATGGGTAGCCAATGAGATTTGTCTTTCTGGCACTGAGGGAAAGTAACATGAAAGAGAAGACATATAAAAAAAGTCCTGATGAGAAGTAAATCAGAGATGTGCAGTGGGAAGAGGAATCAGCCCAAACACCCTCCCCTTCAGCCTATGGAAGTTTTCCAGCCCATTTAAAAAGACTTGGTCCCTTCCCCAAACCCTCAACCCATAGAGATTACTACTACATTGAAGTGCTCTCAAAAGAAATATTATGGCATGAGGGATCTAGACTGTATTATCCGCTGTTTCTCATTGCTGGAATATTTCTGGAAAAAAATCATTTAGACAACTAAACTTCGTAATGGATTCTGTATTTATTTCTTCCCCTTCCCATCCCAGTGCATATGCACATTCCCAAAAGCATTAGTTTGGTTATGGAAAACTGGCATAATTTTAGAACTGCATCAGATGAAATAACATATAGAGCTACCTTTATACTGTCAATCCATTATCCACTTCCCTTAGCATTGTCTGCTTTAACCAGCAATGGTTCTTCAGAGTCTTAGAGTTTAAAAAAACCTCCCCTGTTAGCTGAGATCTTTTACTGGTGATGCTAAGGATTTAGCCTTGGACCATGTATATATATTCACTGCCAGTGAACCACAGCTGCTCCTGAAAGGCCCATTTAAGGAAGCTTTCAAGAACATTATGAAGGTGATGGCCATATCTTCTTGTAAGTTCCATTTATCTTTTATGGTTAATAGTCATTGATATATTTATATATCATTGCTATATTTATATGTGAATCTGAAACTTAAGATGGAAAAGTCAGTTTAAACTACCTTCCCTTGACTCCCCCAGGCACCCCGCAGCTGCAGGGCACCTGGGGAAGCTGATCCTGGGAGGCAGGCGGGCTAGAAGAGAGAGGGGGGATTTAAACATGCCTCCCCCTTGAGTCTTCCCTCCCCCAGCTGCTCAGCTGCTTCCATTGGTCAATTTCATGTTTGGCCAAATTGCTAGAGTGTTGCCACTCGACATGCCAAGTGTGATGATGTCCCTTCCACATGATGTCATCATGTTGACAACATCAGCGTGGAAGGGGGCTGTTTGAGGGTGGGGCTGGCCGGTGATGGATTGGAGCCCCCAAAATCAGGGGAACCCCCATCTTGACCAGGGGTATGACAACCCTAAGCCAGCATGGTGTAGTGGGTAGCTACCCCTGGTCAAGATGGTGGACTCTACTCTGGAGAACTGGGTTTGATTCCCCGCTCCTCCACATGAAGCCAGCTGGGTGACCTTGGGTCAGTCACAGTTCTCTCAGAGCTCTCTCAGCCCCACCTACCTCACAGGGTGTCTGATGTGGGGAGAGGGAGGGAAGGTGATTGTAAGCCGCTCAGAGACTCCTTTGGGTAGTGAAAAGTAGGATATAAAAACCTACTCAAAAAAACAACTCAAAGCTGAAAAAATGGGACTTTATTGTATGGGGGAATGCGTTAGATTTCAAACATGTACTTCTCCATGAACTAGCCTGGTTCTATGAAGACCCTCCTACAGAATTAATGACTGTAAAATACCTCCATAGGAGCAAAAATAGGTAGACAGGAAGGGGATAGACAGAGAGAAAGTTATATATCAGAAGGGATATTATTGCAGGGTCAATGATCAGATATATGAATGTTTCTGCATAACTGGTACAAAAGGATACAGCTCTGAGTTTTAACCTGTTAAGATACTGGAGGCTGAATAGTACACCCTTCCTGTACAGTGATGATAAAAGGTGAAATGAACTGAACATGCAGTAATTGTGTCCTTGAGGAGTCTTACATTTACGTATGACATTCTAATTTAATACTTCCAGGGTCCGTGTTTAGGAAAGATACCAACTCTGATATCCATTAAACATAAGAATGAATGAGTGAATGCTATACCTATTTTATAAAATATTTTTTTTCAAAAGATGAGTAGGAAAGAAAACATTCCATATGTTGTTTAGTTTAGTTCATAAAAAGAACTTTGTGAGCACTGCATCAAATATTGCCAAAGCTTTTTATTATGTTGGCAGAACTGACTCATTATTAGTAGCTGGTAAGAATTAGTTTTGACAACTGAGTACACACAACATTTTTTAAAAGCTCTACTAATCTTTGGAATTATAAGATGTACAGCCACATTCTAAATTACTCCTGCACATTTTGTGATCCTCCAAGCCAATCAGAGCTTACTAGCCACGTATAACCACTCTAGTTAGAGAAGAGCGATGATTCCTTTTTAAAATATTTTTTATTGCTTTTTCACTACAAACTACAGGAATAGGGACAGGGGGACATCTAACTAAGAATACAAAGCTAAACAAGGATCTAATACAATGCAAATGCTTATGTCAAGGTTTCCCTTAGTTTTCACTCAATCAAGACAAAGGGTGAGATTATCTAATTCAAAAAAATCAGTATAAGTATTAGTCAAAATAGGTGGGTTATGGTATTTTATGCTTAGTAATGTAATTTTTTCACCATCTACATTTATTTCTTCTTCTTTTTCCCTTTATTCTTATCATAGTCCCAGCAGACTTTAAAAAGGTTGGGGGCAGCTGCTCCCATATCAGATTCTCAACCCTCTTCTGAGGAACTGTTCGATGAGCTGGTAGAGTTTCCCAATCCATTTTCACTGCTGTCCATCTCTGTGTTGTCGTCCTCCACTTTCTCTTCCGCTCTCCAAGTTTTTTGATGTTTCTCCTAAAATGCTTAAGCTTTTGCAACAGAGTCTATCTTTTCTTTATTATCCTTAAAGTTGAAGATAAGTCCCTCTGGTATCATTCATATATAGGGAGTGGAGTTTTTCTGTAAAAAAGTTGTCCGTTTTTTTATATTGTTGTCTCCTCTTTCTTATCTCAAATGGAATGTCTTTCAAAATTCTTATGTCTTTCCCTTTGATTTTTAGAGTAATTCTGTTAGTCGCTTTAAGAATTGCATGTCTAATAGATCTCTTGGAGAATTTCACAAATATTTCACCAGGCAGATTGTTTTTCTTGATGTAGTCCGGATATGACTGATAGATCACATCCATCTCGCTTTGTAAAAACTCAGCTTTGAGATCTATTGCCGGTGCCAACACTTCATTCAAAGACGCCTTGAGATTTTTATCTTTTTGCTCCGGAATACCCTGAAAGGATATATGAAGATTTTTCCATTTGGAGTAATAATAGTTGTTGTTTCTCAGAGTCTTTCGCTTTTTCCACTGCCTCCAGCCTCTACTTCAACGCTTTTGTCTTATCATCAACTTTTTTCAACAATTTAGCTGTTTTTTTCCACTTTTGCATTGGTTTCTTTCAGCTGTTTCTGGAGAGATTCAAAGTTATTATTGAGCTGAGTCATCTGGTCCAGTAAAGGGCACAATGCAGTAGCCAACATATTAGGGAAGTCTATGGTTGCTTCCGACTTGTAAGCTGATGCTGCTGAGCTGGCAGTTCCAGAAGAAGGTCTCACTTTCAGTGCCATTTTTTAGCCCACTGTGAGATTGTTTACTTTAAGAAGTTCAATAAAATCTCTAAGAGTTTGCAAAATCTCACTCTTAGTCCATTTTCCACTCTCTTTGGGCTATCAAATGCTTTTTAAACAGCCTCTCCCCCTCTACCTCTTAAAATCACTTTTTTCTGTCCTGGGGTGAGACCAGCTCCACCCCCTCCACTTTTAACTTTGAGGTTTTGGGGGGAGATCGTCCACTTGAAAGTTTGCCTGATTTAAAGTTGCAAGAACTCACCCTTCATTCGTAGCTTGCTTGGAGAACATAGGGAAGCCTTCAAACACTAGATTGCTTGTTCACTCGTCCCGGTGTACACCTCTGACACCATTGCTGGTCTCGCAGCGGTGGGACCTCTCGGAGCAAAGAGGAGCTTCAATTCCTTGGCATACACCTCAGGAGCGGCAACCCTCATGCCCCAGGCTATGGGCCCCCTACAAGGGCCTTGGGGGGCAGAATCAACCAGTCCCCCTCCTGTCTGCTACAATCTGGATCGTGCCCATTGGAGCTCGATAGAACATATTCATTCTTGAGTCACCAAAACTGGAAGTCCTCTGAGAGGAGCAATGATTTCATGTTTAGTTTCTTTCTCCATTTGTTTGTAGCTCTGACAAAATTTCAGTTTCCTGATTTTCTGTTGTTGGTTTTGGAGATTTGACTGCATTATTTATGCACATTGTACTTTTTGATGCACTTTTTGTGAATACAGTATACTTCAGTTATACATATAATGTCCATATCAGGCTGACCGGTAGATGCACAAGTAATGTTGAAAACTGTGTGTATTTTATGGGGGGAAATTCAGTTTGCTGAAACAGAAAATGATGCAAAATAAATAATAATTTCAGTTTGTACAAAAGGGAACCAAAAGGAGATTTTTTGGAATGAACAGTAGGGATGATGAATTTGAAATCATACCTATGAGAGGGTGGATTAATTAGTTTTGAAGTTTGTGAGAGACTGCTGAAAGTATGTGGTGTATGTGTGGGGGTCCATTTTTGTTTGACAGACCTGGCAGGAACTGCTGATACCAGAATTTTTGGGGCACTTTGGCAATTCATTCTTATTAGGGATGGGCACAAACTGGGGAAATGGTGGTTCTTGGTGGTTCATGGTTTGTTTGATTACATGAGCCATGAACTTTCATGAACTTTTCCTGTTTCCTGATCCAGTTCATAGTTCATTCAATTTGTGAGTTCAGGAGGTGGTAGAACAGTCCCCTCATCAGTTAGAAACAGCAAACTCATAGTAAGTCTTCAGCAGGCACTCCTTCACCTGCCTTCCATGTTTGGCAAAGATTGAATTTGGGATGTCTAAGTTATGGCTTCCCAAAGCAGGTGCCCCCAGAAAAGCTCAACTCTAGCCTCCCCTTAAATCAGCCATGCATCAAGCAATTCTTCCTAACTCGCTCTCCCATGATGGCTAACTCCTCTCTCTTCCTGCTGCAAAGTGAAAGCAGCTGAGTCAGAGTGTGGTATATATATATACAATCTGCTCCCATACAGCAGAATGGGAGCTCTGTGGTTGGCTCCCAGCGCTGCCAATCAGGCTATGGACAACTGCTATGGGTGTTTCTAGGGCTCTCCACAAGTCCACAAGTCCACCCCCAATGTTGCCTACTAAGAACTGACTGAATTGGCGCCAGGCTGTCTAGAGAATGAACTGCTCTAACAAGAGAAGAAGAAGAAGAGATTGGATTTATACCCCGCCCTTCACTTGGCGTCTCAGAGCGGCTTACAAACTCCTTTCCCTTCCCCTCCCCTCCCCAAAACAGACACCCTGTGAGGTAGGTGGGGCTGAGAGAACTCTTGACACAAACTGCTCTTTTTCAAGGACAGCTGTGCCAGAGCTTGTGACTGACCCAAGGTCACATCAGCAGGTGCAAGTGGAGGAGTGGGCAATCAAACCCGGTTCTCCCAGATTAGAGTCCGTGCACTTAACCACTACACCAAACTGACAAACCAAATGAACCTCCCCAGAAAAAAAGTGGTTCATTTTTCAATTCAGAAATGACGTGACCAAACAAATCAATTCAAAACAAACCATGAACCAGGCTCAAACCATGGTTCATTTCTCAATTTGTGTGCATCCCTAATTCTTAGTGACTGTCCCTTACCCTGAAAGTCCTGTAATATGCAAACTGAATATTCTTTTATACTTACTGTCAGGGAGTCCAAGGCTGAACCTCATGGATCCCCAGTGCAGTTGTACGCAAGTAATGAGACTTTTGGTTATTTATGAAGTTTTTTTTAAAAAAACACAAAATTCTGTCAAAAATAAAGATTTACTCTATAGGCAACACATTACTCTAAAATCATGCAGCAGATTGCTCCTCTTAAATAAAACTATGATGATTTTTGGAGAAAACTAATGTGTGGGTCGATGCAATCAGTAATTGCTTCCTTTCATCCCAGGAGAGAGCCCAAGGACCCAGAGGTCTACTCGCGAGGAGAGAACCCTTCTGCTTATCTGGGGGTGTGAAGTAGCCAGCCCTCAAGGTGAAAGGACCAGGGAGGCTGGACCCCAGACTCGTACTCACACCACAGTGTGCTCCACCTGGTTACTGCTTCCTGGCCGCGCCTTACTAGGCTGGTGGTCTGGCTGTCACCTGGCCTGCCACCTGGGCCCTGGCACCTTTCCTCCCTGCCCCTCATGGCCTTTCCTTTGTCTCCCAAAGGGACCACTGTCCAATCCATACCCCAAGCCCAACCAGGCCATTTTTGCCCATCCCAATACACTTCTACTGGGTTTACCCTGGCCCTGGGCCCCAGGCAGCCCATGCCAGCGTGCTTCCCCTGGCACTGCTCCCAGCACCACACGACACTTACTCAATCAATCAATTTATTTAGCTCACATGACCAATGGTCTCAAGCACATCCACAGAATATAACAAACATGTAAAATATCAATGTAAGAGTTTAAAACTGTTAACATTTCACATCCAATTAAAATATAAACTGTATAAAGGTTTAAAATAGCGGGGTAGAAATACTTGAATAAATAAATAAATAAATAAATAAATAAATAAAATTGGAAAAAAACACAATAAGAACCAAAAAGTGCACACTTCCCCTTAGCAGCAATTATTTACGCTTCAATGCTATTATAATCGCTAAGTATTTTGCTACTGAAGTGGTGATTGTCGGGTCAGTATCTGTCAGCAGATAACAGACCACCCATGGCTCCAGTGGAAGATAGGATTTAGATAAAATTGGATATACCCAATATGACCTAAGAGCTAACCAATGAGAGCAAAACAAAAGGAGAAGGTCAGGTACAAAGCCTGTCTGAATATGGAGTTCGTGAGAAACATCCCGTTAATTCTGCAGATGGTACAGCATTTAATCTTGCAAGAGTAAAAGCAAATATATGAGAGGGGGTGGTAAAATGGCTTAGATATGATGGAAGGGTCAACGAAGGAAGAATTCCCAGAGCTAGAGGAGAACATACATGCTTGGCACATGCAGCAGTACTAGCCCTATCCCAATTACTTGCTTTCGATCTGATCTGTCTCCATGCTTCTTGATGGGATATATTCTTGAGTGTTGATATTGGGAGGTCAAGGAGGTTTAGTTTCTTGTCTATTTGATTTAACCAGGTATTTCCGCTACACTTACTGGCACTCAGATTGCCCCCTCTCAGGCACCCCATGCCAGCCTCTCCTTCTGCTCCTCTTCCTCGTCCTTTGCTGGCCTCATACCAGTTTTTTGACAACTCTGGAGGTTGGGCCTGGTCCCATCCCTCCATCAGTAGAATTATATAACTTCCAGTCCAAAGTGTTTACTTCCATTGGAAAAAAGTTCCTGCTGCCCATACCCTGCAGAGTGGCCTAGTTGGCCACAACCTGTTTTGAAGCAAAAGGATTCCTGCTTTTAATATGCAGCCACATTTGATTATTTATATCAATAGCCTCTCAGGGGAGAAGCTGTCTCCATCCTTATTTCATGTGCAAACTTCCCATGGAAGATCTGGTTGGCCGCTGTTGGTGAGGAAGTGCTAGACAGATGGCCACTTCATCACCTGTAGCTGTGGTAGCCCTTGTGCTTTTATCTTCTCCTCATGACTTTGAGCAACATTACTTCCCAGTCCACAGCCTGACAGGATCCTCCCCCCATAATGATAATTCCTCCAGGTCATTGTGATCAAAACTACACCTGACAGGAAGCTGCCACCAAGCACTGCAGCTCCATACTGAGTTCTTCCACCCTCCTGATAACATTTAGCTGGTCTTGTCTATGCCTGTTCCAATGGTTGGTTGTCCCTACCTAGCAGGAACAGAAAAACCAAATGGATAAGCCTGACTAAACATTGGGAGATGGGTGAGTAGCAGCTGCTGTTTCCAGTGGCAGCTCCATATCAAGCACCAAATTTTGGTCTATCCTATGTGAATAACAACTGCAAAACCTTATACATACATATGTTTTCCCTTGACTCCTTCTCTGTTTCTTTCTAGCTGCTGTATTTGTATCATATGCTTTATATTTCCCTCTATTTGACACAAATTTCATACCTCCTGGCATGCTGGCATAGAATGAAATGGTAACAATGTTTCCCATGAAGCACCATCACCTCCTTTAAATATGAAAAGGAATCAATGTACAAGGAAACCATTTTCGAATTGCATTAAGCCTAAAAAGGTGGGGGGAAGCCTGTCAAAGTTTGACTATGGGAAATAATTTCCCTTTTGTGCATTTAAACTTTTTAGGTTTGCTGATCCTTTTGTTATGTTAAATGCTTCCTGCTGGAATCAGAATCAAATGAGAACTGTGCATTCTAATCAGTAGAGTCTAAGCTGGTGTCAGGATTTAGCAGCCCTTGGAGGGGGAATGGGCTGGTTATTTTGGACTTCAATTCATTTTTAAATAGTTTGTATTGCATTGTCCTTTTATGTCCTTTCTATATTACCTCAACATACCTTGGCATGGTTTTTTTCCATTGTGAGGCTGCCGGTAACACCTTTGTTACCCTTAGCTTGTGTCCTGATTAAATGGATAACATGCCGGCTTCCATCCAGGTAATTTGGATTCCATTCAAATGATACTGAGGAACACACACATTCACGTGCATGGTTCTTTTTTAGCTTACAGACTTTATCCCGCTGAGAAGGCATTTTGTTATTTTTGGAGTGGATTATCCTAGACACATCCCGCTTCCACCACCATCGTCCTGTACATTAAAGCTTCTTCTGGTCCTCCTCATATTTCTTACAGTTCACCAGGAGGCCAGCAAAGAGGAGGGGGAAAAGAGTTCTCAGAAAAGGCATAATTGCTTTTAGGAAGGCTTGTACTAGACAGGGTGAGGCTAACTTAAATGCTAAAATCACTGTTCAAACTACTGAAGTGGGCTAATTCTGTGTACAGGCCCCAAACATGTGCAACATCTCCGCGCCATTGATGTTCATAGATGAGTCGCTCAGACAAAAAGACACTGTGTGCCTCAGAAGGAAGCTCTCTTACAGGAACCGTTTGATATAGATGTCCATCTCCTCATCTCCACCCCTAATGTGACCAGCCAGTAAATTCAGTTGCCAAAGACTATTTTCCTTTGCCTCAAGGCTAGGAAGTGGGGGACAATCAGCATAGTTGCTAATCTTTACAATATGTATTTGGGCCAATGCTCAAGTTGTTCTTTTTTTTTTAATTGGAGAGGATGTTAGTACTATATGACCCCGGAGGGCACTGAGGTCCACAAATCAATCGAAAAAGGGGGGGGGGAACTTAACCCAAGATATAATGCGAACCAAAAGGGCTAAGCTAACACCGTATGTTATAAAAGTACAAATGTTTATTAATGTGTACACATGTTAAAACATATTATGATTAAAAGAAAGAGTCTAAATATCAGACTTATAAAAACCTTTCAAATACAAATACACTTGACGGGTAAACAATTTCAAATTTTAGGACCAAATGCATTTCAGCCCCTTTAGGCCTTCCTCAGTGGTCACTATTTTCTATATTGTACTGACACACATCCAAATACATGTATAAAAGGTTTTAAATATTCATATATATGTAACCAGATGTTGTTTCCTGAAATCATAAAAAGGAAAAAGTGAAAGGGGGGGGGACCTCATTATTATATACCAAATGTTTAGACAGCTAGGAGAAATTTTAGTGCTACCATTTACACAAGGACTGTTGTGCATGTGGAAACCTTCCATGGGATGCAACACATTGGCCAAGTTCAGACTGGCAGTTTGCCCTGATATAGGCACGTTTCAGAAACATTCCACAACCAGATTAAAGGGGCCGTTCACACAGGCACAGGTGTTCCCCACCCATATTCAACCCGTCTTGTAACGCTTCGCTCCCGAGTTTAAAAGATACCTGATGAAAGTGGTAGCAAACCCTGGAAAGTGCGATTATCCCATGTCTATTCTGCACCAACAAAGTGTGAATGCCAAAAGCCATGGTTTTCTTATGCGCTCCTGCGCATAAGCGCATATCTCCAGATTACCAAAAAGAAAGTCGCGCCTTACAGCCATGCCTGTAAGAGCCAGTTTGGTGTAACTGTTAAGTGTGTGGCCTCTAATCTGGGAGAACCGGGTTTGATTCCCCACTCCTCCACTTGCAGCTGACTGGATGACCTTGGGCAAGCCATAACTCTGGCACAGCTGTTCTTGAAAAAGAGCAGTTTCTGTCAAGAGTTCTCTCAGCCCCACCTACCTCACAGGGTGTCTGTTGTGGGGAGGGGAAGGGAAAGGAGTTTGTAAGCCGCTCTGAGACACCTTTGGGTAGTGAAGGGCGGGGTATAAATCCAATCTCCTCCTCCTCCTCCTCCACCTCCTCCTCCTCCTCTTCTTCTTCTTCTTCTTCTTCTTCTTCTTCTTCTTCTTCTTCTTCTTCTTCTTCTTCTTCTTCTTCTTCTTCTTCTTCTTCTTCTTCTTCTTCTCTGGGCCAACAGTGTGAATGCTCCGTTGCACCTCCGCCCGGTATGCTCCCGCATCAGTCGCTGCAGTGTGAACGGGAAAACCTGGAACAGTTTGTTCCGGCTCTTTTTTGCCACGACTCCCTCCTGCTTCAAACTGCCAGTCTGAACTTGGCCACTGGTAATCTAATTGCTAATGTCATAGCAATATAGCATGAGTGTTCAAAATGATCCAAAGACCAACTAGCTTTGCACATAGATTCAGGTGGGTAGCCATGTTAGTCTGAAGCAATAGAACAAATTTTGAGCCCAGTGGCATCTTTATGACCAACAAAGTTTGATTCTGAGTATAGGCTTTCGTGTGCATACACATTTCTTGACTTAGCTCTTTTGTTCATCAGTCAATCTGTGCTCCAGCCACTGTGCAATCATATATAAAGACCCAGTCTCCAGGATATAGGTTTTGTTTTGTTTTTTTGTTTGCTGTTGTTGTTTTGCAGATAGATCCTTCAAGATTACAACTGATGTGGGGTCAAAGACTATGTGTGTGGGTATAAGCATGTTTAAGTACATTTTGTGATATGAGTAACCTTCTAATAAGAAAAGAGAAAATAATTTGATTGGAAATGTGCCTGAATGGGAGTCTTTTCTGGTGTAGAAAGACCTACCCTATGCATTTTTAAAAGGCCTACTATATTGTCTTATTCTTCTGTACAATTCATATGAGTGGCTGATATTTTTCAATCAACTTTTCCTTCCCTTCATAGGGAGGAATAGGATTTTTCACCATCCAGCTCAAACTCATTTTCTTTTACATTTTTTCAATAGAGAAATTTAATAAATATTTATTTGGTAATACTTTTCTAAACTCCCCATGGCTTCAGACCTAATCATGTTTAAATCGAGTCTCTCTCCTACCCCTTATGATGCT
>NW_015172052.1:282105-289374 GCF_001447785.1 Gekko japonicus | reverse complement strand
AAAGTTCAGGGTCTATTTTGCTTTCTCCAACAATAATATAGTCTGCATTTTATTTCTTTACTCTTATGACTTGTGTTCTAAGTGCACAATATTTTGTTAATGGAAGCAACCTAAACCTCTTTATGGCTTTGGTGAGTTGCAGAACACCACTTGTCCCTCACGTCTGCTGAATCTACCATGGTGAACTTCAGAGCATGGCAGGCCTCCATGCCTCCTGCCTCCTCCAGAAACCTGTGCCTCAGTTCAACAGCCTACCCTGCAGTCCCTTGTGTTCCATGGACCTGCTACCTCCACAGCACAGCAAGTCTTCATATGCCTCCCACCTCCAACCCAGGCCTGCCAGTGTGGCCGCTCCAGCTTGGTGTGGGGCCCTCCCCCCTCCCACAAACCTGCTACTCCTGTCTCCTCAGCACAGCAGTCTGCCTCATTCTTCCTGCCTACCCTACATACTAGGGTTGACAGATCTTACCTGGTTGCCAGTGAGGGACTCCCTCTGTCTCCCCTGGAGTTTTTGGAAATGTGCTAAAGGTACAACTGAATGACATTAGTATATCAAGGCCTGTTCTATATGTTGCTTTAAACTCCTTCTATAATGTACTGAAGGGGGGGGACTTTAAACAAACACAGAAAACTAAAAAAACAAGGGGGAAATATGTATATGTGTAAAAAATAAATCCAAGAAATATTATTTAATAAATTTATAGTAATTGTAACAAAATATAACATATAAAACTTTTCTGTAAAACTGTAATTGTAAGATTCAATAAGCTACCCTCATTTAGCTTCCCATTTACCCACCTGGAGAGGGCAATTTCCAGGTCCAATTTCATACCCCTGAGGAATTGGGGAACAGGAGAGAAAAATGGTCCCCATATAGTAATGCTCTAGGAATTTATCATAGTCTCCATTGTGAAGACCATAGAGACAAAGAGAAACAGCCTAGAGTGTTGCCTGGGAATGATATCATCCCCAAACCACCCCCTAAGGCAATGTCTCCCTTCAAACCTTCCAGCATGTGCTGAGGTAGTGTTAGGAAATCTAGTCTTTGTAGAAATTGTTACCCACTTGTGAAGACAACTTGTTGAAACTTGTCAGGTCTTTTATCTTCCAACTGACAATAGAAAAGTTGTATATATATTTATATGTTATGGTAATTTTGTTACATTTACAATATATTTATTAAAGGATATTTAGTTAGCTTAGAATCCATTTGATTTCCAAGAGTGGTTTTTTAACTTCTGTACCTCAACTTTTCTTGTTTTCTGGCTTTTAAACTGTTTCCATGCCAGGATTTTTGCACACCACAACTACAGTGAGTGACTGTTAGCTCTTTTTTTCTTCAAGGTAGTCCTAGCACATACTCTGGTGGGGATCTGATATCCCAAGCCTATTTCTGTAAGGGCCGTCAGTCGTCAGTTGTAGTTTAGAAATTTCACAATTATATGACAAGTCTAGAGAATGACAGCATTTTTGCACTGCACTTAGCAATTATTTTATTCCCAGTGAATTAGTGTCCCTGTTAATAGAGTACCAAATATATGTACTTGTCTAAGTGCCAGAGAAAAACCTTAAGCAGTCTTTTGCTTTGCGATCATTCCCACAGCAAAACATGAGCATTGACCAGTCTGGTGTCCCCCATCCCCCCCCCCCAAATTAGGGAACTATATCTTTGATCTCTCCCTTACCATTATGTTGTTTAGTGTTCTATATAATCTAGAGTGAAGTAGAGCAGACAGGCTATGGATTTTGTTAAGCTGTATCATCTCAGAAAGATCATAGGGTTCCCAGTGGGTTTTCTCCATTCTCTTCTGGTTTGGGTATACTACAGACACTACACATGGAGAATTTAGGATGTATTTATGCTGGAACTGAGCCAATGATTTGGCAGACTCCAGTCTCTCTACAGGTAGGCAACAGCACATTGCCTGTTTGAGGGTACCTGAACTTCGACCAAATTTGTCAGTCAAGATATTGTTTCAGGTGTTCTTTGAAGTTCCTCTTAAATAATTCACTTTAGGAAATTACAGGCAAAGGCAATGTGTGTGGATGGCTTTTGTTATGTCCCAAAGAGCTCTTAGATATTTCTGTGTCATCAAAGTCTATTGGAGCCTGCAAGTTGTCAACATGTGGGAGACAGTTAGCTGAGTCCCTCTGCAGTTATCAAAGTGTTAATTTACATTAAACTGTTAAACACCATGTTCCAAGTGTGTGAAGTATCTGGTTCCTGCCCTTGAGAACTGAAATGTTAACTTGACAGAAAAGCACTCCCCTTTTACCTCACACTTCATTGTGTTCTGTCAGTGCCATATGCACAGGCTTCAACAGCTGTCAGTTAAGAATCAATTATTATTATTTTTCCATTGGAATAGCATAAAATACAAAACAGCATATATAAAATAGCTATCTCTTGAACAATGCTAAATTGTAAACCATTAATACCTGGTAATTCTTAAACATTGTTGCAACCAGTTGGACACATCCTGCCCCACCACTAGCAGCAGTCCCTTCCTCCAGCCCAAGAATCCTCCCTCTATTGCAAGAAGCTCTTCAGGGGAAAGTTCCTTCGGCTGGAGAAAGGTAATGTCATTAGTGAGGCAGTAGGATACAACATGGTGGCCTGTATCCTACAACATTCCTCAAAGGCCACTTCCACACTGTCATTTTTGTCACTCTTTTGTCCCTATTGCTTTGGGTTCTCCCCCCTCCCCTTTCCACATATGTTTTGCTTCCTCAAGGACTACTAGAGAGAGCAAAACACATTGAGGGGGGGATTCTGAAACAATAGGGACAAACAAGTGACAAAAATGACAATGTGGAAGTGGTCAAAGTTGGAAGCTTTAATCCAGTCTAAAGAGCCTTCAGCTAACTTATCTTGCCCTTCCACTAGAGGTGTGGTGTTAGTGCTATGGTTGTTAGTTCAGACTGCCAGCCTCCAGGTGGGGCCTGGAAATCTCCCAGATTTGCAATCGATCTCCAGGCAACAGAGATCAGTTCCCCTCAAGAAAATTGCTGGTTTGGAAGGAGGACTCTATGGCATTATACCCCTTCCCTTAAAGTCTGTCCTCCCCAGGCTCCAGCCCCCCAATTTTCAGGAATTTCTCAACCTGGATTTAGGAGCCCTACTGTAAGCATCCTTTTTCAAGCATTTAAAATAGGCTGTTGTTAGACACTTGACATTTTATGTGATAGATTGTTTCTTTGACATAATAGTTCATATAACTCTGATCTTTGCTGACAACATTTTTTTCTTTAGCTGTAAGGATAAAATACCATTTCCCAAATATATCATCTACCCCTCAGACGTGTATACTGGAAATATGTTTTTTATCTCCCTGCCACTGAAATTGATCACCAGCTAATTAACTGGCCTAAAAGAATGTCTTTGAGGCCTGAATTAATTTGGAATCAGTCCAGTCTGTGTCTCAAATAGAGCCCTTTGTTTCAAGGAATGATAGGTCACAAAAAGTTTCTTTATTTGGCTAAGCATGACAGCACCAATTTGTACAGCCTTCAGGCAAAAGAGTCTTCATGGAAATGTTTCAAAGCTAGTTGCATTGTCTCCCCAAGAAACAATATTACCCTCAGTCTTCATTTCCCTACCAGTACTCCTTCTTCCTTCCCACCAGTTTTGCAGCTCCAACTGTGATGTCATCCCAAGGCTTCCTTGAAAATGAGATGGGCTGAAAATTCTTGCTCTGTTTGGCTCTGGGGTGTATTTTCATGGAAGTAAGCCCCATTGAATAGACTTTTGTAGGTAGGGATGCCAGGGATACCACTTTGGCAGCAGATCTCCCATCCCTCAGTAGCTCCACCTACCGCTGCTCAGCAGGGCAGCAGAGAGGATGCAGGGGAAGATGGGTGGTGACTGATGTCACACCAACCCCATTCTATCACTTCTGGTGTGACCCACAAGTAACATCATTGCATCAGGAGATGCTCTAACATTTGCCCAAAACTCTATTCTTAGACTATAGAATTCTGGGTGAATGCGACAGAATTGCCCCTACATGATGATGTCACTTCTGGGCTGCTTCAGGAAATGATGTCACTTCATTGCTGGCAACCTCACAATGTTGCTGGCAAGCCCCACCCAGGTAAGTTTTCAGCCAGTTTCCAGCCGTAGGCAGCCTGAGACTGGTAACCCTATTTGTAGGATTCTAATTTCTGAGTAGACCAATTTATGATTGCTCTCAGAATTAGCTTGGGTGTGTTGGAATATTGCTTTTCCTCCTGGGAACTCTGCCTTTATTCTTTCTTCATTTTCCAAGACATAAGTAAATAATCCATGTAACCTTGTTCTTAATTATATTATCAAATAGGTCCTTTTTTAGATTTAGTTCAACTTAACCATTTATCTGCTTCTAGTTTTCATATCTGAAGCCTGTATTGGATTAACTAGGAGTCATATATTCCTGACATTGCCCTGAGATCATTTGCTTCATTCTTATATCTCTGTATAGATATATAATTCTAAAACTATCTGTCTATCATCTATCTATCTATCATACCAAAGTGAGGTCCTTGGATATGAAAGGAAAATAACTGTTTAAAATTACCAAGAATATGGGTTTAAATTGGACTGGAGGTTCATACTGTACGCATATAACAAACTGAGCCAGATAGACTTTTAAAATGTGAAAGGAGAAAATTGCTTTCAGGATAGGACACTGTATGCCAAGTGGTAAAATAATGACATATATTAGAATGGAAATTCTAACAGACCCTGCACCAGGGCAGTGCTAGGAGACAGAGTTGTACAGTAATTATGGGACTACTATGACCAAATAATTGCTTCCTTCCTGGTGCAAATGTAGGTTTGCCTGCAGAGAATTTGATTTTAATAAAGATTTATTTTAACAAAAAACTACTGATAAAATAATATTTTATTTGGGGCTATCTGGGACCTCCAAATTCATGATTAGTCAATATATAATGCCAGTATTTAAGTCCCATTAATGTTTTCCAACTGTGGTTTTTTTAATACATAATTTGATTTTACTTCATAGTCAAATATAGAGCGAACTATAACTCAGCTACGATAATAGAATAGAAAGTAAACTGCAGTCACACGCAACATTAGCCACGCAAGAGATACGGAAGACAGGCGGAGTTTCCGGTCGCGATCTCACCAGCACATCTGGGAAGCATAGCGCTTCCGTGGCACAACCGAGGCTTCCTGCCGAAAAAGCACAGCAAAAAACTAGTACCTCGGAGGTACTAGTTTCCGGAAACTGCGGGGCAAGGGCGGGCGTCTGATCGCGTTTCCGGTGGCATCCGGTGCCCGCCCATGTCCCCTTGCGGAAAAGGGTTCCCCCCCCCAAGTCTCCATGGATGCGCACACGCACCCAACGGAGCATGCGCATTCGTAGTGTACACAAGAAAAGAAAACCAGTTTGCCACGCCGCGCGCTTCTTCATTGCGCGCAGGCGTGTGTTGTGATCGGCACCTCTCCCTACCCACGGAAGCTCCACAGTACCTCCACAGAACCTCCACAGTAGGTCTGATCGCTTTACTGCATGTTAGTTTGCCCCGGGGCAAACAGCCACACTTCTCCTTCGCAGTTTCCTGCCCGTGTGACCCGGGGCCGTAGACATAAAAAGAGATACACGGCAAGCTGCCCTTTAAACAGTATGTTCTTATACAGAGTTACATAAAATGTAGAACATCATAGAATTTACCTGGTACATTATAGTTTGGAGGCATATTGTTGCTAAAGACACATTCCAAGAATGGAAACCATTTTAATTGAAAATTGCTACCACAGGTATTGGTATTAAAGGACGAGACCTTGTCTGACAGCTTGTCCATAGAATAGAATTCCCATAGTTTAGCAAACCATTGAGTGAGGGACAGGACTTTTTTTACCATCTTCCTGTGAATCAGACTATAAGGTGTGATGATGCATACTTGCTGACCTTTGATTGTTAGTTCTTTCCTTATGAAGAACTGTCTTCAGAATGCAGAAATTAATATGTCACCTATATAAGAAAAAAAGAAGAAGGAAACTTAGTCCCAAAGCGTATTCTGCCTATGCCACTCTTACCTTCAGTTTTGCAACAACAAAGCAGTAGCTGGCTTTAAACTGTACAAAATAGGTGGTGAAATACAAGGAATTATAGATGGGGTGTCTAAACTTAATGTGAAAACATTGTTTATTTTAACATTTTTAAATTGTGAATACTGGATTCAGTTCATAGACAATCACTCAAATCCTGGTTTGCCGCAACAAATCCTGGTTTGGTCATCTTTATTCTAGCCAGGAATCAGTGTTGACTGATTAAACCCCATGGTTCCACATCTTGGTTTCCCTAGCTGACCATTATTACTGCAGTGCCCTTTGTTTTGTTGATCATAATAACCATAGTCTGTTGAATTCAACTATGGTTTCACATTATGGCTGAAATGACCCCAGTCACGATGACTGAAACCTTTAAAATTGCTACAGATAAAAAGATGACAGAAACTGAATCAGAAGTCTAAATGCAGCATTCCAGCTACTGGCATGTAGAGACAAAGAGAGGTATTATAATAACCAGTGTAAATAATTAGAAGAGAACAACAACAAAAAAAGGAAGAATGCAAGATCTGTTCCACAATATTCAAGAAATCATGGGGAAATTTAAAGCACAGTTAGGCATGATGGAAGATCAACATGGAAATACATTAATTGACCAAGACTAAATAAAGAAAAGACAGGAACAATACACTGAAGAATTATACAAAAGAGATGAAAGGATGTTGGATTCCTTCAAAGAAGAATCTTTTGATGAAGAACCTGCTGTTTTAGAAAGTGAAATGAAAGGTGCACTGAGAGCAATTGGCAGAAACGAATCACCAGGAGTAGATGGGATATCAATAGAGCTATTCCAAGAGATGGAGTTCATCAAAATCTTAACAAGATTATGCCAACAAACATGGAAAATAAAACAGTCACCCACAGCCTGGAAATGTTAAATTTATATTCCAATTCTGAAAAAAGGAGATATCAAAGACTGCAGCAACTATGGCGACCAAGATCTAAATAATTCATGCTATGGTATTCCCCATTACTATGCGTGGGTGTAAAAGATGGGCAATAATGAAGAAGCAAAAGAGGAGGATGAGGAAGAAGAGGAAGAAGTTTTATACCCTACTTTTCTCTACCTTTAGGACTCTCAAACTGGCTTACAATCACATTCCCTTCCTCTCCCCACAACAGACACCCTGTGAGGTAGGTGGGGCTGAGAGAGCTCTGAGACAACTGTGACTAGCCCAAGGTCACCCAGCAGG
>NW_015172052.1:273800-280990 GCF_001447785.1 Gekko japonicus | reverse complement strand
AGTTTACCAATTTCAGAGTTATAATCCATTTTATTTATTTATTTATTTATTTATTAAACGTATATGCTCCCCCCCCCATTTGGTGCTCAGGGAAGTTAACAACAAGTTTCCAAATTGGTTTTGATTCTAGTGGACTCAGAAGTCAAATGTACGTACAGAAGCTGCAATCCAGTACAGCAGTAGGCTTGCACCAGTTTAAACAGCTGAACTCTGGGACAGCCTGCTCCCACCACTCAGCTGTTTGGGTGGCTTTCACGTGGAGGAGAAAGCAGGGGTTTAAACCCCTGCTTTTTGCTCCCCATGAACCTCCATGAACTACCCTAAAAGTTCATGGAGGTTTGTGGCTGGGCTACATTTCACCAACTTCAGTTTGCAAACCATCAACCAGCCAAAATTTGTCATGAACAAAGATTTGTGAGCTGGTTCATGCCCATCCCTACTCTCTATGCTTATCATGGCTAAGAAGGTGATCTGAGAAATAGTTGTAGTTACACATTGTAGCATAACTTCTTGAAGCTATGCATGTGTGGGTCTGGTGAGTGCTTGAATGAGTGAATCGGGGTGTCAATCCTACACCACAAATAATACTTATTCTGTGGCAATCCCAGCCCAATTAATTCTGTGTATGAGTTTAGAGAGAATTTATCCATATTTTGTTCATGCTTTTCACATTCTATAGAAAATTTGGCAAGACAGCCAAATTAGCCTGGGGATTTTACGCAATCATTATTGAAGCTAAAACTCATTCACAAAGACTCCCGGAATGAAAATGACTTTCCCCCCTATAAAACATCCATTCCGTCCAATAATTTATTGTGAACCATGGCCAGTTTTGAAGCTTCAAGGGATCTGAAAGACCTCAAGACAATCCCCACCCAAAGATAACATTTTTTTTAAAAAAAGAAATGCAATAGACATTGATATTATACTTATTCCAATTAGCACATTACATTTCTCATGTGCAAAAAGGGGGAAAATGTAATTGCTCTCTGTTTTATGTGTTCCATTGGAAATTAACTTGTCACTGACAATTGCAGAGAGTGCAACATTTCAATTAAGCTTTCTTCTACTCTATAAAACATATGGAATTTGAAGAACTCCAGTGAGCTAAGATATGGGATAGGAGGTGTATTAAGACTAGATGAGATGTGACAAGCCTTACAAAGCACAATTCAATCATAATGAACCATGATAGAGCAAGACGTTCATCAGAGAGAAACACCCAGACACACATAATGGCCACGTTCAGACTGGCAATTTGCAGCGCTAGGGAGTCACGTCAAAGAAGACCTGGAACAAACCCGGAATGGCTTGGTCGTGGTATTCCCATTCACACTGCAGCAAATGAAGCGGGAGGATACTGTGGAGGAAGCGCAAGGGAGCATTCGCATTGTTGGCCCGCCCCTGGTGGGCTGTTAGCGGCTGTTTCTGCGCTCCGCTGCATTTGCCTATGCGCATGGGTGACTGCCGTGGAAACAGCCAGCACCTATTATCAACGACTGTGGGTTGTTCCCGCCTTACAGCTCTTGCGTTCACATGTCAGGGAACAGGAATCAATCCACTCTCCACACAGTTTGCTACCACTTCCACCAGGTACTTTTAAAACTTGGGAGGGAAGTGGTACAAAACGGCTTGAGTATGGCTGGGGTACACTGAACAGCTGTGCCTGTGTGAACCCGCCCCTTTAATCTGGTAGTGAAATGCTCCTGAAACATTTGACTGTCGGGCCAAACTGACAGTCTGAACGCGGCCATAGTCTTTCACTTCTTTCCTTCTAGACCTTCTCTAGATGAAATTGGCTATGGATGTCAAAGTTTCACAATTGCACATATCCTCTGTAATAATACAGTATGGCACAGGGACTGGATCCAAACAGCTTTTCTACTGGTGATGATGAAGAAGAAGAGATTGGATTTATACCCCGCCCTTCACTTGGAGTCTCAGAGCAGTTTACAAACTCCTTTCCCTTCCCCTCCCCACAACAGACACCCTGTGAGGTGGGTGGGGCTGAGAGAACTCTGACACAAACTGCTCTTTCAGGAACAGCTGTGCCAGAGCTTGTGACTGACCCAAGGTCACATCAGCAGGCGCAAGTGGAGGAGTGGGGAATCAAACCCGGTTCTCCCAGATTAGAGTCCGCACACTTAACCACTACACCAAACTGGCTCTTCTTAAAAGAGAGACTCTGCCTCAAATGCACTGGGATATCTTACCATCTTATCAAGAATCTATGCTTCAGAATCTCAGGTCTATGTCCCAGTTCATATGTTATCTAAAGCCTCCATGAAATGGCAAGGTTGCACAGCCAGTATTCTCAGTGGAGTTCCAATATTAACCTTATTGAGAAACAGTGTTAATCTATTTTTTTTACAGCTGCTTCAAAATTTTTAGTATTTTTAAGGTCCAGAACAAAAAAGCACATCTCACAGACAAATATGTAGCAATCCCAAAGAACATCCCAGACACTCACTTAGGTTCACTTTATGCATCATGTATAGGACCTCCATCAGCCCTTAGGATAATGGGTGGGCCAGGGGGTAGGTGTCTTATTAATCGCATGACACCCTTGATTGAGGGTTCCCTTGTTGAATATGCACACTTCATCACAAAACCAAAAGTTGCAAAATAAATGGACTCAACCCTTATTCTTTGTACATAATTTCTCCCACAATGGCCTGAAGAAAATCCTCTGTATATAGGCATATAATGGTTGCTTAATTTCTTTGAAGAAATACTGCCAAGTATAGTTGCTTTCCCTTTACAGAAGAACAACAAAGCATACTGAAGATACTTTGGCATCAAAATTATGCTGTATAGCACAAGGGGAATCCATTACCTTGTAAGCAAATCAATTCCATTTGTTTTCTCTCCTACTGATGCATTTTTAATGGAAATGCCCCGTGAGGTAGCAGACATTATGTGATGGAGAGAATTAGATGCTACATTGAGTTTATGAAGGGAGTCAAATGTTGTCTAGGCATCCAATCAGAAAGGGAGCACTCTGCCAAGCAGGGGGTGCACAAACAGAACTCAGAAGAAAGCACAACACAAATACTCATTTCTCATGCACTTTTGTAAGTTGTTTGCTTTGATTGCAATGCCCCCGCGGTGAGCTTGAAACAGATTGGAAAATGCTTACAAGTTGAGAGCCCCAAGCATCATGCCGAAGGGATGAAATAATAATATTATTACTGGTGGATGAGGGTGAAAACACAAATAAGAAGCTACAGACAACACAGTTGAGGGGAATTGGAGAAGGAAGACAAAACTCCTCATGCAACAGATAAGACAGAGGAATAAAACTGAGCAGAGCAACGGAAGTACAGGGAAAAAAAATAAAGCCAGAATCCACAGGACACCAAAAGGAAATCAAAGAGGAGAATAAATGAATTGCTCTGCAGGTCAGGGAAGCTAAACTTGGGGAGATGTTGACTTTTTCCACATTTGTTTTTCTTTAATTTCCTATCTCGTGGATAAAAGAAAACAGACTAAAAGGCTACATTCAAAGAGCCAATGTAGACAATAATGGTTTCATTTGTGCGGTGTGTTTTTCAGCAAGCTGATTCAGCTGCTAAGCCACTGAGCTGGAAGTATGGCTCATCAGAACTGCCTTATAGCCAGCATGAGAATAAGCAGTGCCTCTTACTCAGCATCCAGGTATCTTCCTGAGTGCCAGGACAAGCCATTCGACCCTGCAGTCATCTCCCAAAGAAGCATGGTCTGTATGGCAACTTCCAACTCTATGATTCTATATCATCCCCATCCTTCACATGGAATCTCTTTAGGTATCAGAAGGTGGCAATCATAACTGCTCACATGTAGTCCAACCCCCTGCTCAGTGAGCATCCCTGACAAGTGTTCACCCAGCCACTGCTTGAAGACTGCCAGTGAAGGAGTGCTCACCACCTCTCTAGGCAGCTGATTCCATTGCTGAACCCCCTAATATCCAGCCGGTATCTTTCTACCGGGGCTGCGGTGGCTCAAGTGGTTAAGACGCTGAACTGCAGGCTGTGGAAGGTCAGTAGTTCAGCAGTTTGAGACCCGGGTGCGGCATGATGGAGTGAGCTCCCATCTCTAGTTCCAGCTCCTGCCAACCTAGCAGTTCGAAAGCAAGAAATTGCAAGTAGATAAATAGGTACCACTTCGGTGGGAAGGTAACAGCGTTCCGTGCACCTTGGTGTTTAGTCATGCCGGCCACATGACCACGGAAACGTCTTCGGACAGCGCTGGCTCTTCAGCTTTGAAACGGAGATGAGCACCCCAACCCTAGAGTTGGATTCGACTGGCTTTCGAGCATGGGAACCTTTACCTTTACCTTTATCTTTCTATCAGTAATTTATACCTATTTTTGCAAGTCATATCCTCTGCTGCTATGACACTATGACACTTCCCTCCCTCGGGCAAACTTTTCCCTCTGTTTTTATTCCCCTTTACTGACTGAGCTGCCCTAGTAATGTGTTTTCTTCTTTGCTGGAGAACCCTGGCTGTCCCACCCTGTCACAGTACAATATTTTGGTTGTTGGCTCAGCTCTGAGGGATTCTTTAACTTAAACAACTTAGATGGCACTCTAAGCCCTTTATCTTAAACAACTTAGATGGCACTTGAGGCATTTTTGAAATTCAAAAATAACAAAATATTTTATTTAACATAGAGATGAAAGGTTAAGTGAAATGAGGGGTAAAAGTTGTGAGGTAACTTGCATAAAAACTGTGGGCTGTCCAACACTGGAACAGTCTCACTAGTGATGTGGTGGATTCTTTGCCATTGGAGTTTTGAAAGCATTGACTGGATACCTACTTGTTGGGGGTATTATAGCTGTAGTTCTTGTGCTGGCAGGGGTTTGGAATAAATTACCCTGGTAGTCTCTTCCATCTCTGAGATTAAATAAATAAATAAATGAGACACATCTAAATATCCCTTTTGCACTTGTGAAGTGCAGAGTCTCACAGTAGCATCCTTAGCAGAATCACCTCCTTCTAAGACTTAGGAAAGGGGCTTTGGATCAGTGGTAGAGCATTTCCTTTGCATGCAGAAGGTCCCACATTGAATAAGAACATAAGAACATAAGAGAAGCCAGTGTTAGATCAGGCCAATGGCCCATGCAGTCCAACACTCTGTCACACAGTGGCCAAAAATACCACATGCCATCAGGAGGTCCATCAGTAGGGCCAGGACACTAGAAGACGTCCCACTGTTGCGCCCCCCCCAAGCACCAAGAATACACTCCATCACTTGCCCCAGACTGAGAGTTCCTATCTATATCTTGTGGCTAATAGCCTATAAGTTCTTGTATTGTGAGAAAGGGAGAAAAGTACTTCTTTCAGTAGCTGCTCTATCCCATGCATAATCTTGTTAACCTCTAGCATCTCCAGTTAGAAGGATCTAGTAGTACATTACAGTCCTGTACACATGACTCATCCATACATTCACTGAATGTGCAGAGGGAGAGAGTGGAGATGATTGTTCTGGCCTCACTTCCCACTTCTCCCAGATATGTTGTATGAATGGTACACAAGCCAAGAGCTGGGGAAAGGAGAGAAATGGGATGGAGGCCACCTTGACCAGCCTCTGTTTCAAACTTCCAGTTTTGGTTGTGTCAGTTCCTTAAAATGGAATGCCAAGGTAAAACCAGTGACTTGTACCTCCCAGTTAGCTTCTTGGTTTTGTTTCTTTTGATTAGTTTTTGTAACATTTCTGCTGATGTTAAGAAATGGGTTTCCAATGTTTCTATGCTCCTAGAAAATACAGTGGCATGGTATGAGAGCCACCCGGGAATAGTCAGGATGAAAGCCATGGCCTGGATATATGTGTGATGGCCAAGGTTGGACAATGAAATCGAAGACACAGTAAAGCACTGCCAGAAATGTCAGGAATCCTGACCTGAGCCTCTGAAAGCACTGGTGTGGCCATGGGAGTCATCCCACAAGCCTTGGGCAAGATTACATCTGAACTTTGCTGGGCCCTTCCGGGGACAGATCTTCTTTTTGTTGGTAGATGCTTACACAAAGTGGATGGAAGTGGTACTGGTCCCATCTACCTCATCCCGGTCGGCCATCCATGTGATGTGGTGGATCTTTAGCTCCCATGGTATACCAGACTGTTTGGTAACTGACAATGGGATAGCCTTCACCTCCACGGAGTTTCAGGAGTTCGCACAATATTATGGTATAAGGCACATACACTCGGCCAGGCAGAATGCATGGTCCAAACTATGAAAGAGGCGCTGCACTGCATGGACCAGGGGGGCTGGGACTACAAGCTGGCCACCTTCCTATTTGGCCCACTCCACCACCAGCCGTAGTTCAGCGGAGCTTCTCATGAGACGACACTTTATGACCCAGCTGGACCGCCTCCATCCAGAAAGGGCACCACAACACAGCACAAAGCCCGAAGATCAGGAGGCCCCACGAGGGTTCATCCCAGGGGACCCCGTGTACACCAGGAACTATGCCTGGGGTCCCATCTGGAATCTGGTGAGAGTTGTCCAGGTGACTGGACCCTTCTCCTATGAGGTCTCCTGTGAAGACAGCCAGCTGTGGAGGTGGCACATTGATCAACTGTGCCGCTGCCTCCTTCCTGCGGACCTGGACATTCCTGATGACAGCCAACACAATGGCCCAAATTCTGGGGAACCAGAGGCGACCGCTCCAACACATCCAAGGGCAAGCACTCTACCCAGAGGAGAGGACAGTGGCAACTCAGAACCAACAGGCATCCAAGAGCCTAGCAGCACACCAGCACCGGTATAGGTCCCTGTGGCTGTGGCCCCTTCCCCAGAACCAACAAGAACATTGCCAGAGAGCCCGGCCCCGGCCTCGGGCGTATGCTGCTCCACTAGGGAGCGGAGGAGGTCCACTTACCTCAAAGACTATGTAAGCTAGGGGGGATCTGGACCTAGGGGGGAGGAGTGTTGTGTACCAAGGGAGACTGTGCACGTGGTTGGGCTCACATGTGACCATGCGGACAGGTTAAGGTTCACATCCGAAGACAATAGTAGCAGAGAATCCAAGAGCTAGCCAGTTGGCCAGCCTGGATCCTAAAAGGAATCAATGGTGGGAGTTGTTTCTAAATAAACCTATTACGGATGTGTGTTTGTGTGTGTGTGTGTTGGGTGTGATTAAGAATGGGAATATAAGTGGGCCATGGGTCCTGCAAGTTATGTCAAGTTCTCCTATGCATGAATAAAGTA